>NW_026697577.1:0-28023 GCF_030435755.1 Ochotona princeps
TGGTTCATTCCTAGATAATGCACTAAAAGGGCACTAAGCATAGAGTGTGAAAACTGAGTTTCCTTGAGAGCTGCTTGGAAGCCTGATGGTGTGTGAAGTTAGTGAGCCAAATGGAGTTGTTCTCCCACAAGAACCACTCGGCTGATCCTTCTTCAATATGCCCTTCACCAACATGCAGTGTTTCCTTGATTGAATTAGCTCTCACACCAATATTTGCGTCTAGAGCCTTTGCATTGAGGGCTATCTGAAAACGGCTGTGGCGCTGAAGTTGCCTGTGAATGTGGAGTTGGTGGCATGTGAAACCCGCATGTGGAGCATTTGTTTGTGTGGGATGCTCTACCAGGTTCATTTCAGTCCTAGCCATACAAAGGGCACTAAGCATAGAGTGTGAAAACTGAGTTTCCTTGAGAGCTGCTTGGAAGCCTGATGGTGTGTGAAGTTAGTGAGCCAAATGGAGTTGTTCTCCCACAAGAACCACTCGGCTGATCCTTCTTCAATATGCCCTTCACCAACATGCAGTGTTTCCTTGATTGAATTAGCTCTCACACCAATATTTGCGTCTAGAGCCTTTGCATTGAGGGCTATCTGAAAACGGGTGTGGCGCTGAAGTTGCCTGTGAATGTGGAGTTGGTGGCATGTGAAACCCGCATGTGGAGCATTCGTTTGTGTGGGATGCTCTACCAGGTTCATTTCAGTCCTAGCCATACAAAGGGCACTAAGCATAGAGTGTGAAAACTGAGTTTCCTTGAGAGCTGCTTGGAAGTCTGATGGTGTGTGAAGTTAGTGAGCCAAATGGAGTTGTTCTCCCACAAGAACCACTCGGCTGATCCTTCTTCAATATGCCCTTCACCAACATGCAGTGTTTCCTTGATTGAATTAGCTCTCACACCAATATTTGCGTCTAGAGCCTTTGCATTGAGGGCTATCTGAAAACGGCTGTGGCGCTGAAGTTGCCTGTGAATGTGGAGTTGGTGGCATGTTAAACCCGCATGTGGAGCATTCGTTTGTGTGGGATGCTCTACCATGTTCATTCCTAGATAATGCACTCAAAGGGCACTAAGCATAGAGTGTGAAAACTGAGTTTCCTTGAGAGCTGCTTGGAAGCCTGATGGTGTGTGAAGTTAGTGAGCCAAATGGAGTTGTTCTCCCACAAGAACCACTCGGCTGATCCTTCTTCAATATGCCCTTCACCAACATGCAGTGTTTCCTTGATTGAATTAGCTCTCACACCAATATTTGCGTCTAGAGCCTTTGCATTGAGGGCTATCTGAAAACGGCTGTGGCGCTGAAGTTGCCTGTGAATGTGGAGTTGGTGGCATGTGAAACCCGCATGTGGAGCATTCGTTTGTGTGGGATGCTCTACCAGGTTCATTTCAGTCCTAGCCATACAAAGGGCACTAAGCATAGAGTGTGAAAACTGAGTTTCCTTGAGAGCTGCTTGGAAGCCTGATGGTGTGTGAAGTTAGTGAGCCAAATGGAGTTGTTCTCCCACAAGAACCACTCGGCTGATCCTTCTTCAATATGCCATTCACCAACATGCATTGTTTCCTTGATTGAATTAGCTCTCACACCAATATTTGCGTCTAGAGCCTTTGCATTGAGGGCTATCTGAAAACGGCTGTGCGCTGAAGTTGCCTGTGAATGTGGAGTTGGTGGCATGTGAAACCCGCATGTGGAGCATTCGTTTGTGTGGGATGCTCTACCAGGTTCATTCCTACATAATGCACTCAAAGGGCACTAAGCATAGAGTGTGAAAACTGAGTTTCCTTGAGAGCTGCTTGGAAGCCTGATGGTGTGTGAAGTTAGTGAGCCAAATGGAGTTGTTCTCCCACAAGAACCACTCGGCTGATCCTTCTTCAATATGCCCTTCACCAACATGCAGTGTTTCCTTGATTGAATTAGCTCTCACACCAATATTTGCGTCTAGAGCCTTTGCATTGAGGGCTATCTGAAAACGGCTGTGGCGCTGAAGTTGCCTGTGAATGTGGAGTTGGTGGCATGTGAAACCCGCATGTGGAGCATTCGTTTGTGTGGGATGCTGACCAAGCTTCATTTCAGTCCTAGCCATACAAAGGGCACTAAGCATAGAGTGTGAAAACTGAGTTTCCTTGAGAGATGCTTGGAAGCCTGATGGTGTGTGAAGTTAGTGAGCCAAATGGAGTTGTTCTCCCACAAGAACCACTTGGCTGATCCTTCTTCAATATGCCCTTCACCAACATGCAGTGTTTCCTTGATTGAATTAGCTCTCACACCAATATTTGCGTCTAGTGCCTTTGCATTGAGGGCTATCTGAAAACGGCTGTGGCGCTGAATTTGCCTGTGAATGTGGAGTTGGTGGCATGTGAAACCCGCATGTGGAGCATTCGTTTGTGTGGGATGCTCTACCAGGTTCATTTCAGTCCTAGCCATACAAAGGGCACTAAGCATAGAGTGTGAAAACTGAGTTTCCTTGAGAGCTGCTTGGAAGCCTGATGGTGTGTGAAGTTAGTGAGCCAAATGGAGTTGTTCTCCCACAAGAACCACTCGGCTGATCCTTCTTCAATATGCCCTTCACCAACATGCAGTGTTTCCTTGATTGAATTAGCTCTCACACCAATATTTGCGTCTAGAGCCTTTGCATTGAGGGCTATCTGAAAACGGCTGTGGCGCTGAAGTTGCCTGTGAATGTGGAGTTGGTGGCATGTGAAACCCGCATGTGGAGCATTCGTTTGTGTGGGATGCTCTACCAGGTTCATTTCAGTCCTAGCCATACAAAGGGCACTAAGCATAGAGTGTGAAAACTGAGTTTCCTTGAGAGCTGCTTGGAAGCCTGATGGTGTGTGAAGTTAGTGAGCCAAATGGAGTTGTTCTCCCACAAGAACCACTCGGCTGATCCTTCTTCAATATGCCCTTCACCAACATGCAGTGTTTCCTTGATTGAATTAGCTCTCACACCAATATTTGCGTCTAGAGCCTTTGCATTGAGGGCTATCTGAAAACGGCTGTGGCGCTGAAGTTGCCTGTGAATGTGGAGTTGGTGGCATGTGAAACCCGCATGTGGAGCATTCGTTTGTGTGGGATGCTCTACCAGGTTCATTTTAGTCCTAGCTATACAAAGGGCACTAAGCATAGAGTGTGAAAACTGAGTTTCCTTGAGAGCTGCTTGGAAGCCTGATGGTGTGTGAAGTTAGTGAGCCAAATGGAGTTGTTCTCCCACAAGAACCACTCGGCTGATCCTTCTTCAATATGCCCTTCACCAACATGCAGTGTTTCCTTGATTGAATTAGCTCTCACACCAATATTTGCGTCTAGAGCCTTTGCATTGAGGGCTATCTGAAAACGGCTGTGGCGCTGAAGTTGCCTGTGAATGTGGAGTTGGTGGCATGTGAAACCCACATGTGGAGCATTCGTTTGTGTGTGATGCTCTACCAGGTTCATTTCAGTCCTAGCCATACAAAGGGCACTAAGCATAGAGTGTGAAAACTGAGTTTCCTTGAGAGCTGCTTGGAAGCCTGATGGTGTGTGAAGTTAGTGAGCCAAATGGAGTTGTTCTCCCACAAGAACCACTCGGCTGATCCTTCTTCAATATGCCCTTCACCAACATGCAGTGTTTCCTTGATTGAATTAGCTCTCACACCAATATTTGCGTCTAGAGCCTTTGCATTGAGGGCTATCTGAAAACGGCTGTGGCGCTGAAGTTGCCTGTGAATGTGGAGTTGGTGGCATGTGAAACCCGCATGTGGAGCATTCGTTTGTGTGGGATGCTCTACCAGGTTCATTTCAGTCCTAGCCATACAAAGGGCACTAAGCATAGAGTGTGAAAACTGAGTTTCCTTGAGAGCTGCTTGGAAGCCTGATGGTGTGTGAAGTTAGTGAGCCAAATGGAGTTGTTCTCTCACCTGAACCACTCGGCTGATCCTTCTTCAATATGCCCTTCACCAACATGCAGTGTTTCCTTGATTGAATTAGCTCTCACACCAATATTTGCGTCTAGAGCCTTTGCATTGAGGGATATCTGAAAACGGCTGTGGCGCTGAAGTTGCCTGTGAATGTGGAGTTGGTGGCATGTGAAACCCGCATGTGGAGCATTCGTTTGTGTGGGATGCTCTACCAGGTTCATTCCTAGATAATGCACTCAAAGGGCACTAAGCATAGAGTGTGAAAACTGAGTTTCCTTGAGAGCTGCTTGGAAGCCTGATGGTGTGTGAAGTTAGTGAGCCAAATGGAGTTGTTCTCTCACCTGAACCACTCGGCTGATCCTTCTTCAATATGCCCTTCACCAACATGCAGTGTTTCCTTGATTGAATTAGCTCTCACACCAATATTTGCGTCTAGAGCCTTTGCATTGAGGGCTATCTGAAAACGGCTGTGGCGCTGAAGTTGCCTGTGAATGTGGAGTTGGTGGCATGTGAAACCCGCATGTGGAGCATTCGTTTGTGTGGGATGCTCTACCAGGTTCATTCCTAGATAATGCACTCAAAGGGCACTAAGCATAGAGTGTGAAAACTGAGTTTCCTTGAGAGCTGCTTGGAAGCCTGATGGTGTGTGAAGTTAGTGAGCCAAATGGAGTTGGTCTCCCACAAGAACCACTCGGCTGATCCTTCTTCAATATGCTCTTCACCAACATGCAGTGTTTCCTTGATTGAATTAGCTCTCACACCAATATTTGCGTCTAGAGCCTTTGCATTGAGGGCTATCTGAAAACGGCTGTGGCGCTGAAGTTGCCTGTGAATGTGGAGTTGGTGGCATGTGAAACCCGCATGTGGAGCATTCGTTTGTGTGGGATGCTCTACCAGGTTCATTCCTAGATAATGCACTCAAAGGGCACTAAGCATAGAGTGTGAAAACTGAGTTTCCTTGAGAGCTGCTTGGAAGCCTGATGGTGTGTGAAGTTAGTGAGCCAAATGGAGTTGTTCTTCCACAAGAACCACTCGGCGGATCCTTCTTCAATATGCCCTTCACCAACATGCAGTGTTTCCTTGATTGAATTAGCTCTCACACCAATATTTGCGTCTAGAGCCTTTGCATTGAGGGCTATCTGAAAACGGCTGTGGCGCTGAAGTTGCCTGTGAATGTGGAGTTGGTGGCATGTGAAACCCGCATGTGGAGCATTCGTTTGTGTGGGATGCTCTACCAGGTTCATTTCAGTCCTAGCCATACAATGGTCACTAAGCATAGAGTGTGAAAACTGAGTTTCCTTGAGAGCTGCTTGGAAGCCTGATGGTGTGTGAAGTTAGTGAGCCAAATGGAGTTGTTCTCCCACAAGAACCACTCGGCTGATCCTTCTTCAATATGCCCTTCACCAACATGCAGTGTTTCCTTGATTGAATTAGCTCTCACACCAATATTTGCGTCTAGAGCCTTTGCATTGAGGGCTATCTGAAAACGGCTGTGGCGCTGAAGTTGCCTGTGAATGTGGAGTTGGTGGCATGTGAAACCGCATGTGGAGCATTCGTTTGTGTGGGATGCTCTACCAGGTTCATTCCTAGATAATGCACTCAAAGGGCACTAAGCATAGAGTGTGAAAACTGAGTTTCCTTGAGAGCTGCTTGGAAGCCTGATGGTGTGTGAAGTTAGTGAGCCAAATGGAGTTGTTCTCTCACCTGAACCACTCGGCTGATCCTTCTTCAATATGCCCTTCACCAACATGCAGTGTTTCCTTGATTGAATTAGCTCTCACACCAATATTTGCGTCTAGAGCCTTTGCATTGAGGGCTATCTGAAAACGGCTGTGGCGCTGAAGTTGCCTGTGAATGTGGAGTTGGTGGCATGTGAAACCCGCATGTGGAGCATTCGTTTGTGTGGGATTCTCTACCAGGTTCATTTTAGTCCTAGCTATACAAAGGGCACTAAGCATAGAGTGTGAAAACTGAGTTTCCTTGAGAGCTGCTTGGAAGCCTGATGGTGTGTGAAGTTAGTGAGCCAAATGGAGTTGTTCTCCCACAAGAACCACTCGGCTGATCCTTCTTCAATATGCCCTTCACCAACATGCAGTGTTTCCTTGATTGAATTAGCTCTCACACCAATATTTGCGTCTAGAGCCTTTGCATTGAGGGCTATCTGAAAACGGCTGTGGCGCTGAAGTTGCCTGTGAATGTGGAGTTGGTGGCATGTGAAACCCACATGTGGAGCATTCGTTTGTGTGTGATGCTCTACCAGGTTCATTTCAGTCCTAGCCATACAAAGGGCACTAAGCATAGAGTGTGAAAACTGAGTTTCCTTGAGAGCTGCTTGGAAGCCTGATGGTGTGTGAAGTTAGTGAGCCAAATGGAGTTGTTCTCCCACAAGAACCACTCGGCTGATCCTTCTTCAATATGCCCTTCACCAACATGCAGTGTTTCCTTGATTGAATTAGCTCTCACACCAATATTTGCGTCTAGAGCCTTTGCATTGAGGGCTATCTGAAAACGGCTGTGGCGCTGAAGTTGCCTGTGAATGTGGAGTTGGTGGCATGTGAAACCCGCATGTGGAGCATTCGTTTGTGTGGGATGCTCTACCAGGTTCATTTCAGTCCTAGCCATACAAAGGGCACTAAGCATAGAGTGTGAAAACTGAGTTTCCTTGAGAGCTGCTTGGAAGCCTGATGGTGTGTGAAGTTAGTGAGCCAAATGGAGTTGTTCTCTCACCTGAACCACTCGGCTGATCCTTCTTCAATATGCCCTTCACCAACATGCAGTGTTTCCTTGATTGAATTAGCTCTCACACCAATATTTGCGTCTAGAGCCTTTGCATTGAGGGCTATCTGAAAACGGCTGTGGCGCTGAAGTTGCCTGTGAATGTGGAGTTGGTGGCATGTGAAACCCGCATGTGGAGCATTCGTTTGTGTGGGATGCTCTACCAGGTTCATTCCTAGATAATGCACTCAAAGGGCACTAAGCATAGAGTGTGAAAACTGAGTTTCCTTGAGAGCTGCTTGGAAGCCTGATGGTGTGTGAAGTTAGTGAGCCAAATGGAGTTGTTCTCTCACCTGAACCACTCGGCTGATCCTTCTTCAATATGCCCTTCACCAACATGCAGTGTTTCCTTGATTGAATTAGCTCTCACACCAATATTTGCGTCTAGAGCCTTTGCATTGAGGGCTATCTGAAAACGGCTGTGGCGCTGAAGTTGCCTGTGAATGTGGAGTTGGTGGCATGTGAAACCCGCATGTGGAGCATTCGTTTGTGTGGGATGCTCTACCAGGTTCATTCCTAGATAATGCACTCAAAGGGCACTAAGCATAGAGTGTGAAAACTGAGTTTCCTTGAGAGCTGCTTGGAAGCCTGATGGTGTGTGAAGTTAGTGAGCCAAATGGAGTTGGTCTCCCACAAGAACCACTCGGCTGATCCTTCTTCAATATGCTCTTCACCAACATGCAGTGTTTCCTTGATTGAATTAGCTCTCACACCAATATTTGCGTCTAGAGCCTTTGCATTGAGGGCTATCTGAAAACGGCTGTGGCGCTGAAGTTGCCTGTGAATGTGGAGTTGGTGGCATGTGAAACCCGCATGTGGAGCATTCGTTTGTGTGGGATGCTCTACCAGGTTCATTCCTAGATAATGCACTCAAAGGGCACTAAGCATAGAGTGTGAAAACTGAGTTTCCTTGAGAGCTGCTTGGAAGCCTGATGGTGTGTGAAGTTAGTGAGCCAAATGGAGTTGTTCTTCCACAAGAACCACTCGGCGGATCCTTCTTCAATATGCCCTTCACCAACATGCAGTGTTTCCTTGATTGAATTAGCTCTCACACCAATATTTGCGTCTAGAGCCTTTGCATTGAGGGCTATCTGAAAACGGCTGTGGCGCTGAAGTTGCCTGTGAATGTGGAGTTGGTGGCATGTGAAACCCGCATGTGGAGCATTCGTTTGTGTGGGATGCTCTACCAGGTTCATTTCAGTCCTAGCCATACAATGGTCACTAAGCATAGAGTGTGAAAACTGAGTTTCCTTGAGAGCTGCTTGGAAGCCTGATGGTGTGTGAAGTTAGTGAGCCAAATGGAGTTGTTCTCCCACAAGAACCACTCGGCTGATCCTTCTTCAATATGCCCTTCACCAACATGCAGTGTTTCCTTGATTGAATTAGCTCTCACACCAATATTTGCGTCTAGAGCCTTTGCATTGAGGGCTATCTGAAAACGGCTGTGGCGCTGAAGTTGCCTGTGAATGTGGAGTTGGTGGCATGTGAAACCCGCATGTGGAGCATTCATTTGTGTGGGATGCTCTACCAGGTTCATTCCTAGATAATGCACTCAAAGGGCACTAAGCATAGAGTGTGAAAACTGAGTTTCCTTGAGAGCTGCTTGGAAGCCTGATGGTGTGTGAAGTTAGTGAGCCAAATGGAGTTGTTCTCCCACAAGAACCACTCGGCTGATCCTTCTTCAATATGCCCTTCACCAACATGCAGTGTTTCCTTGATTGAATTAGCTCTCACACCAATATTTGCGTCTAGAGCCTTTGCATTGAGGGCTATCTGAAAACGGCTGTGGCGCTGAAGTTGCCTGTGAATGTGGAGTTGGTGGCATGTGAAACCCGCATGTGGAGCATTCGTTTGTGTGGGATGCTCTACCAGGTTCATTCCTAGATAATGCACTCAAAGGGCACTAAGCATAGAGTGTGAAAACTGAGTTTCCTTGAGAGCTGCTTGGAAGCCTGATGGTGTGTGAAGTTAGTGAGCCAAATGGAGTTGTTCTCCCACAAGATCCACTCGGCTGATCCTTCTTCAATATGCCCTTCACCAACATGCAGTGTTTCCTTGATTGAATTAGCTCTCACACCAATATTTGCGTCTAGAGCCTTTGCATTGAGGGCTATCTGAAAACGGCTGTGGCGCTGAAGTTGCCTGTGAATGTGGAGTTGGTGGCATGTGAACCCCGCATGTGGAGCATTCGTTTGTGTGGGATGCTCTACCAGGTTCATTTCAGTCCTAGCCATACAAACGGCACTAAGCATAGAGTGTGAAAACTGAGTTTCCTTGAGAGCTGCTTGGAAGCCTGATGGTGTGTGAAGTTAGTGAGCCAAATGGAGTTGTTCTCCCACAAGAACCACTCGGCTGATCCTTCTTCAATATGCCCTTCACCAACATGCAGTGTTTCCTTGATTGAATTAGCTCTCACACCAATATTTGCGTCTAGAGCCTTTGCATTGAGGGCTATCTGAAAACGGCTGTGGCGCTGAAGTTGCCTGTGAATGTGGAGTTGGTGGCATGTGAAACCCGCATGTGGAGCATTCGTTTGTGTGGGATGCTCTACCAGGTTCATTCCTAGATAATGCACTCAAAGGGCACTAAGCATAGAGTGTGAAAACTGAGTTTCCTTGAGAGCTGCTTGGAAGCCTGATGGTGTGTGAAGTTAGTGAGCCAAATGGAGTTGTTCTCCCACAAGAACCACTCGGCTGATTCTTCTTCAATATGCCCTTCACCAACATGCAGTGTTTCCTTGATTGAATTAGCTCTCACACCAATATTTGAGTCTAGAACCTTTGCATTGAGGGCTATCTGAAAACGGCTGTGGCGCTGAAGTTACCTGTGAATGTGGAGTTGGTGGCATGTGAAACCCGCATGTGGAGCATTCGTTTGTGTGGGATGCTGACCAAGATTCATTTCAGTATTAGGCACACAAATAGCACTAAGCATAGAGTGTGAAAACTGAGTTTCCTTGAGAGCTGCTTGGAAGCCTGATGGTGTGTGAAGTTAGTGAGCCAAATGGAGTTGTTCTCCCACAAGAACCACTCGGCTGATCCTTCTTCAATATGCCCTTCACCAACATGCAGTGTTTCCTTGATTGAATTAGCTCTCACACCAATATTTGCGTCTAGTGCCTTTGCATTGAGGGCTATCTGAAAACGGCTGTGGCGCTGAAGTTGCCTGTGAATGTGGAGTTGGTGGCATGTGAAACCCGCATGTGGAGCATTCGTTTGTGTGGGATGCTCTACCAGGTTCATTTCAGTCCTAGCCATACAAAGGGCACTAAGCATAGAGTGTGAAAACTGAGTTTCCTTGAGAGCTGCTTGGAAGCCTGATGGTGTGTGAAGTTAGTGAGCCAAATGGAGTTGTTCTCCCACAAGAACCACTCGGCTGATCCTTCTTCAATATGCCCTTCACCAACATGCAGTGTTTCCTTGATTGAATTAGCTCTCACACCAATATTTGCGTCTAGAGCCTTTGCATTGAGGGCTATCTGAAAACGGCTGTGGCGCTGAAGTTGCCTGTGAATGTGGAGTTGGTGGCATGTGAAACCCGCATGTGGAGCATTCGTTTGTGTGGGATGCTTTACCAGGTTCATTTCAGTCCTAGCCATACAAAGGGCACTAAGCATAGAGTGTGAAAACTGAGTTTCCTTGAGAGCTGCTTGGAAGCCTGATGGTGTGTGAAGCTAGTGAGCCAAATGGAGTTGTTCTCCCACAAGAACCACTCGGCTGATCCTTCTTCAATATGACCTTCACCAACATGCAGTGTTTCCTTGATTGAATTAGCTCTCACATCAATATTTGCGTCTAGAGCCTTTGCATTGAGGGCTATCTGAAAACGGCTGTGGCGCTGAAGTTGCCTGTGAATGTGGAGTTGGTGGCATGTGAAACCCGCATGTGGAGCATTCGTTTGTGTGGGATGCTCTACCAGGTTCATTTCAGTCCTAGCCATACAAAGGGCACTAAGCATAGAGTGTGAAAACTGAGTTTCCTTGAGAGCTGCTTGGAAGCCTGATGGTGTGTGAAGTTAGTGAGCCAAATGGAGTTGTTCTCCCACAAGAACCACTCGGCTGATCCTTCTTCAATATGCTCTTCACCAACATGCAGTGTTTCCTTGATTGAATTAGCTCTCACACCAATATTTGCCTCTAGAGCCTTTGCATTGAGGGCTATCTGAAAACGGCTGTGGCGCTGAAGTTGCCTGTGAATGTGGAGTTGGTGGCATGTGAAACCCGCATGTGGAGCATTCGTTTGTGTGGGATGCTGACCAAGATTCATTTCAGTATTAGGCACACAAAGAGGACTAAGCATAGAGTGTGAAAACTGAGTTTCCTTGAGAGCTGCTTGGAAGCCTGATGGTGTGTGAAGTTAGTGAGCCAAATGGAGTTGTTCTCCCACAAGAACCACTCGGCTGATCCTTCTTCAATATGCCCTTCACCAACATGCAGTGTTTCCTTGATTGAATTAGCTCTCACACCAATATTTGCGTCTAGAGCCTTTGCATTGAGGGCTATCTGAAAACGGCTGTGGCGCTGAAGTTGCCTGTGAATGTGGAGTTGGTGGCATGTGAAACCCGCATGTGGAGCATTCGTTTGTGTGGGATGCTCTACCAGGTTCATTCCTAGATAATGCACTCAAAGGGCACTAAGCATAGAGTGTGAAAACTGAGTTTCCTTGAGAGCTGCTTGGAAGCCTGATGGTGTGTGAAGTTAGTGAGCCAAATGGAGTTGTTCTCCCACAAGAACCACTCGGCTGATCCTTCTTCAATATGCCCTTCACCAACATGCAGTGTTTCCTTGATTGAATTAGCTCTCACACCAATATTTGCGTCTAGAGCCTTTGCATTGAGGGCTATCTGAAAACGGCTGTGGCGCTGAAGTTGCCTGTGAATGTGGAGTTGGTGGCATGTGAAACCCGCATGTGGAGCATTCGTTTGTGTGGGATGCTCTACCAGGTTCATTTCAGTCCTAGCCATACAAAGGGCACTAAGCATAGAGTGTGAAAACTGAGTTTCCTTGAGAGCTGCTTGGAAGCCTGATGGTGTGTGAAGCTAGTGAGCCAAATGGAGTTGTTCTCCCACAAGAACTACTCGGCTGATCCTTCTTCAATATGCCCTTCACCAACATGCAGTGTTTCCTTGATTGAATTAGCTCTCACACCAATATTTGCGTCTAGAGCCTTTGCATTGAGGGCTATCTGAAAACGGCTGTGGCGCTGAAGTTGCCTGTGAATGTGGAGTTGGTGGCATGTGAAACCCGCATGTGGAGCCTTCGTTTGTGTGGGATGCTCTATCAGGTTCTTTTCAGTCCTAGCCATACAAAGGGCACTAAGCATAGAGTGTGAAAACTGAGTTTCCTTGAGAGCTGCTTGGAAGTCTGATGGTGTGTGAAGTTAGTGAGCCAAATGGAGTTGTTCTCCCACAAGAACCACTCGGCTGATCCTTCTTCAATATGCCCTTCACCAACATGCAGTGTTTCCTTGATTGAATTAGCTCTCACATCAATATTTGCGTCTAGAGCCTCTGCATTGAGGGCTATCTGAAAACGGCTGTGGCGCTGAAGTTGCCTGTGAATGTGGAGTTGGTGGCATGTGAAACCCGCATGTGGAGCATTCGTTTGTGTGGGATGCTCTACCAGGTTCATTCCTAGATAATGCACTCAAAGGGCACTAAGCATAGAGTGTGAAAACTGAGTTTCCTTGAGAGCTGCTTGGAAGCCTGATGGTGTGTGAAGTTAGTGAGCCAAATGGAGTTGTTCTCCCACAAGAACCACTCGGCTGATCCTTCTTCAATATGCTCTTCACCAACATGCAGTGTTTCCTTGATTGAATTAGCTCTCACACCAATATTTG
The DNA here is from genome assembly GCF_030435755.1 of Ochotona princeps. Lineage (NCBI taxonomy): Eukaryota > Metazoa > Chordata > Mammalia > Lagomorpha > Ochotonidae > Ochotona > Ochotona princeps. The sequence goes on from NW_026697577.1 coordinate 12,491, forward strand.
CGTCTAGAGCCTTTGCATTGAGGGCTATCTGAAAACGGCTGTGGCGCTGAAGTTACCTGTGAATGTGGAGTTGGTGGCATGTGAAACCCGCATGTGGAGCATTCGTTTGTGTGGGATGCTGACCAAGATTCATTTCAGTATTAGGCACACAAAGGGCACTAAGCATAGAGTGTGAAAACTGAGCTTCCTTGAGAGCTGCTTGGAAGCCTGATGGTGTGTGAAGCTAGTGAGCCAAATGGAGTTGTTCTCCCACAAGAACCACTCGGCTGATCCTTCTTCAATATGCCCTTCACCAACATGCAGTGTTTCCTTGATTGAATTAGCTCTCACACCAATATTTGCGTCTAGAGCCTTTGCATTGAGGGCTATCTGAAAACGGCTGTGGCGCTGAAGTTGCCTGTGAATGTGGAGTTGGTGGCATGTGAAACCCGCATGTGGAGCATTCGTTTGTGTGGGATGCTCTACCAGGTTCATTCCTAGATAATGCACTCAAAGGGCACTAAGCATAGAGTGTGAAAACTGAGTTTCCTTGAGAGCTGCTTGGAAGCCTGATGGTGTGTGAAGTTAGTGAGCCAAATGGAGTTGTTTTCCCACAAGAACCACTCGGCTGATCCTTCTTCAATATGCCCTTCACCAACATGCAGTGTTTCCTTGATTGAATTAGCTCTCACACCAATATTTGCGTCTAGAGCCTTTGCATTGAGGGCTATCTGAAAACGGCTGTGGCGCTGAAGTTACCCGTGAATGTGGAGTTGGTGGCATGTGAAACCCGCATGTGGAGCATTCGTTTGTGTGGGATGCTGACCAAGATTCATTTCAGTATTAGGAACACAAAGGGCACTAAGCATAGAGTGTGAAAACTGAGTTTCCTTGAGAGCTGCTTGGAAGCCTGATGGTGTGTGAAGCTAGTGAGCCAAATGGAGTTGTTCTCCCACAAGAACCACTCGGCTGATCCTTCTTCAATATGCCCTTCACCAACATGCAGTGTTTCCTTGATTGAATTAGCTCTCACACCAATATTTGCGTCTAGAGCCTTTGCATTGAGGGCTATCTGAAAACGGCTGTGGCGCTGAAGTTGCCTGTGAATGTGGAGTTGGTGGCATGTGAAACCCGCATGTGGAGCATTCGTTTGTGTGGGATGCTCTACCAGGTTCATTCCTAGATAATGCATTCAAAGGGCACTAAGCATAGAGTGTGAAAACTGAGTTTCCTTGAGAGCTGCTTGGAAGCCTGATGGTGTGTGAAGTTAGTGAGCCAAATGGAGTTGTTCTCCCACAAGAACCACTCGGCTGATTCTTCTTCAATATGCCCTTCACCAACATGCAGTGTTTCCTTGATTGAATTAGCTCTCACACCAATATTTGAGTCTAGAACCTTTGCATTGAGGGCTATCTGAAAACGGCTGTGGCGCTGAAGTTACCTGTGAATGTGGAGTTGGTGGCATGTGAAACCCGCATGTGGAGCATTCGTTTGTGTGGGATGCTGACCAAGATTCATTTCAGAATTAGGCACACAAAGAGCACTAAGCATAGAGTGTGAAAACTGAGTTTCCTTGAGAGCTGCTTGGAAGCCTGATGGTGTGTGAAGTTAGTGAGCCAAATGGAGTTGTTCTCCCACAAGAACCACTCGGCTGATCCTTCTTCAATATGCCCTTCACCAACATGCAGTGTTTCCTTGATTGAATTAGCTCTCACACCAATATTTGCGTCTAGAGCCTTTACATTGAGGGCTATCTGAAAACGGCTGTGGCGCTGAAGTTGCCTGTGAATGTGGAGTTGGTGGCATGTGAAACCCGCATGTGGAGCATTCGTTTGTGTGGGATGCTCTACCAGGTTCATTTCAGTCCTAGCCATACAAAGGGCACTAAGCATAGAGTGTGAAAACTGAGTTTCCTTGAGAGCTGCTTAAAAGCCTGATGGTGTGTGAAGTTAGTGAGCCAAATGGAGTTGTTCTCCCACAAGAACCACTCGGCTGATCCTTCTTCAATATGCCCTTCACCAACATGCAGTGTTTCCTTGATTGAATTAGCTCTCACACCAATATTTGCGTCTAGAGCCTTTGCATTGAGGGCTATCTGAAAACGGCTGTGGCGCTGAAGTTGCCTGTGAATGTGGAGTTGGTGGCATGTGAAACCCGCATGTGGAGCATTCGTTTGTGTGGGATGCTCTACCAGGTTCATTCCTAGATAATGCACTCAAAGGGCACTAAGCATAGAGTGTGAAAACTGAGTTTCCTTGAGAGCTGCTTGGAAGCCTGATGGTGTGTGAAGTTAGTGAGCCAAATGGAGTTGTTCTCCCACAAGAACCACTCGGCTGATTCTTCTTCAATATGCCCTTCACCAACATGCAGTGTTTCCTTGATTGAATTAGCTCTCACACCAATATTTGAGTCTAGAACCTTTGCATTGAGGGCTATCTGAAAACGGCTGTGGCGCTGAAGTTACCTGTGAATGTGGAGTTGGTGGCATGTGAAACCCGCATGTGGAGCATTCGTTTGTGTGGGATGCTGACCAAGATTCATTTCAGTATTAGGCACACAAAGAGCACTAAGCATAGAGTGTGAAAACTGAGTTTCCTTGAGAGCTGCTTGGAAGCCTGATGGTGTGTGAAGTTAGTGAGCCAAATGGAGTTGTTCTCCCACAAGAACCACTCGGCTGATCCTTCTTCAATATGCCCTTCACCAACATGCAGTGTTTCCTTGATTGAATTAGCTCTCACACCAATATTTGCGTCTAGAGCCTTTGCATTGAGGGCTATCTGAAAACGGCTGTGGCGCTGAAGTTGCCTGTGAATGTGGAGTTGGTGGCATGTGAACCCCGCATGTGGAGCATTCGTTTGTGTGGGATGCTTTACCAGGTTCATTTCAGTCCTAGCCATACAAAGGGCACTAAGCATAGAGTGTGAAAACTGAGTTTCCTTGAGAGCTGCTTGGAAGCCTGATGGTGTGTGAAGTTAGTGAGCCAAATGGAGTTGTTCTCCCACAAGAACCACTCGGCTGATCCTTCTTCAATATGCCCTTCACCAACATGCAGTGTTTCCTTGATTGAATTAGCTCTCACACCAATATTTGCGTCTAGAGCCTTTGCATTGAGGGCTATCTGAAAACGGCTGTGGCGCTGAAGTTGCCTGTGAATGTGGAGTTGGTGGCATGTGAAACCCGCATGTGGAGCATCGTTTGTGTGGGATGCTCTACCAGGTTCATTCCTAGATAATGCACTCAAAGGGCACTAAGCATAGAGTGTGAAAACTGAGTTTCCTTGAGAGCTGCTTGGAAGCCTGATGGTGTGTGAAGTTAGTGAGCCAAATGGAGTTGTTCTCCCAGAAGAACCACTCGGCTGATCCTTCTTCAATATGCCCTTCACCAACATGCAGTGTTTCCTTGATTGAATTAGCTCTCACACCAATATTTGCGTCTAGAGCCTTTGCATTGAGGGCTATCTGAAAACGGCTGTGGCGCTGAAGTTGCCTGTGAATGTGGAGTTGGTGGCATGTGAAACCCGCATGTGGAGCATTCGTTTGTGTGGGATGCTCTACCAGGTTCATTTCAGTCCTAGCCATACAAAGGGCACTAAGCATAGAGTGTGAAAACTGAGATTCCTTGAGAGCTGCTTGGAAGCCTGATGGTGTGTGAAGTTAGTGAGCCAAATGGAGTTGTTCTCCCACAAGAACCACTCGGCTGATCCTTCTTCAATATGCCCTTCACCAACATGCAGTGTTTCTTTGATTGAATTAGCTCTCACACCAATATTTGCGTCTAGAGCCTTTACATTGAGGGCTATCTGAAAACGGCTGTGGCGCTGAAGTTGCCTGTGAATGTGGAGTTGGTGGCATGTGAAACCCGCATGTGGAGCATTCGTTTGTGTGGGATGCTCTACCAGGTTCATTTCAGTCCTAGCCATACAAAGGGCACTAAGCATAGAGTGTGAAAACTGAGTTTCCTTGAGAGCTGCTTAAAAGCCTGATGGTGTGTGACGTTAGTGAGCCAAATGGAGTTGTTCTCCCACAAGAACCACTCGGCTGATCCTTCTTCAATATGCCCTTCACCAACATGCAGTGTTTCCTTGATTGAATTAGCTCTCACACCAATATTTGCGTCTAGTGCCTTTGCATTGAGGGCTATCTGAAAACGGCTGTGGCGCTGAAGTTGCCTGTGAATGTGGAGTTGGTGGCATGTGAAACCCGCATGTGGAGCATTCGTTTGTGTGGGATGCTCTACCAGGTTCATTCCTAGATAATGCACTCAAAGGGCACTAAGCATAGAGTGTGAAAACTGAGTTTCCTTGAGAGCTGCTTGGAAGCCTGATGGTGTGTGAAGTTAGTGAGCCAAATGGAGTTGTTCTCCCACAAGAACCACTCGGCTGATCCTTCTTCAATATGCCCTTCACCAACATGCAGTGTTTCCTTGATTGAATTAGCTCTCACACCAATATTTGCGTCTAGAGCCTTTGCATTGAGGGCTATCTGAAAACGGCTGTGGCGCTGAAGTTGCCTGTGAATGTGGAGTTGGTGGCATGTGAAACCCGCATGTGGAGCATTCGTTTGTGTGGGATGCTCTACCAGGTTCATTCCTAGATAATGCACTCAAAGGGCACTAAGCATAGAGTGTGAAAACTGAGTTTCCTTGAGAGCTGCTTGGAAGCCTGATGGTGTGTGAAGTTAGTGAGCCAAATGGAGTTGTTCTCCCACAAGAACCACTCGGCTGATCCTTCTTCAATATGCCCTTCACCAACATGCAGTGTTTCCTTGATTGAATTAGCTCTCACACCAATATTTGCGTCTAGAGCCTTTGCATTGAGGGCTATCTGAAAACGGCTGTGGCGCTGAAGTTGCCTGTGAATGTGGAGTTGGTGGCATGTGAAACCCGCATGTGGAGCATTCGTTTGTGTGGGATGCTTTACCAGGTTCATTTCAGTCCTAGCCATACAAAGGGCACTAAGCATAGAGTGTGAAAACTGAGTTTCCTTGAGAGCTGCTTGGAAGCCTGATGGTGTGTGAAGTTAGTGAGCCAAATGGAGTTGTTCTCCCAGAAGAACCACTCGGCTGATCCTTCTTCAATATGCCCTTCACCAACATGCAGTGTTTCCTTGATTGAATTAGCTCTCACACCAATATTTGCGTCTAGAGCCTTTGCATTGAGGGCTATCTGAAAACGGCTGTGGCGCTGAAGTTGCCTGTGAATGTGGAGTTGGTGGCATGTGAAACCCGCATGTGGAGCATTCGTTTGTGTGGGATGCTCTACCAGGTTCATTTCAGTCCTAGCCATACAAAGGGCACTAAGCATAGAGTGTGAAAACTGAGTTTCCTTGAGAGCTGCTTGGAAGCCTGATGGTGTGTGAAGTTAGTGAGCCAAATGGAGTTGTTCTCCCACAAGAACCACTCGGCTGATCCTTCTTCAATATGCCCTTCACCAACATGCAGTGTTTCCTTGATTGAATTAGCTCTCACACCAATATTTGCGTCTAGAGCCTTTGCATTGAGGGCTATCTGAAAACGGCTGTGGCGCTGAAGTTGCCTGTGAATGTGGAGTTGGTGGCATGTGAAACCCGCATGTGGAGCACTCGTTTGTGTGGTATGCTCTACCAGGTTCATTCCTACATAATGCACTCAAAGGGCACTAAGCATAGAGTGTGAAAACTGAGTTTCCTTGAGAGCTGCTTGGAAGCCTGATGGTGTGTGAAGTTAGTGAGCCAAATGGAGTTGTTCTCCCAGAAGAACCACTCGGCTGATCCTTCTTCAATATGCCCTTCACCAACATGCAGTGTTTCCTTGATTGAATTAGCTCTCACACCAATATTTGCGTCTAGAGCCTTTGCATTGAGGGCTATCTGAAAACGGCTGTGGCGCTGAAGTTGCCTGTGAATGTGGAGTTGGTGGCATGTGAAACCCGCATGTGGAGCATTCGTTTGTGTGGTATGCTCTACCAGGTTCATTCCTACATAATGCACTCAAAGGGCACTAAGCATAGAGTGTGAAAACTGAGTTTCCTTGAGAGCTGCTTGGAAGCCTGATGGTGTGTGAAGTTAGTGAGCCAAATGGAGTTGTTCTCCCAGAAGAACCACTCGGCTGATCCTTCTTCAATATGCCCTTCACCAACATGCAGTGTTTCCTTGAGTGAATTAGCTCTCACACCAATATTTGCGTCTAGAGCCTTTGCATTGAGGGCTATCTGAAAACGGCTGTGGCGCTGAAGTTGCCTGTGAATGTGGAGTTGGTGGCATGTGAAACCCGCATGTGGAGCATTCGTTTGTGTGGGATGCTCTACCAGGTTCATTTCAGTCCTAGCCATACAAAGGGCACTAAGCATAGAGTGTGAAAACTGAGTTTCCTTGAGAGCTGCTTGGAAGCCTGATGGTGTGTGAAGTTAGTGAGCCAAATGGAGTTGTTCTCCCACAAGAACCACTCGGCTGATCCTTCTTCAATATGCCCTTCACCAACATGCAGTGTTTCCTTGATTGAATTAGCTCTCACACCAATATTTGCGTCTAGAGCCTTTGCATTGAGGGCTATCTGAAAACGGCTGTGGCGCTGAAGTTGCCTGTGAATGTGGAGTTGGTGGCATGTGAAACCCGCATGTGCAGCATTCGTTTGTGTGGGATGCTCTACCAGGTTCATTTCAGTCCTAGCCATACAAAGGGCACTAAGCATAGAGTGTGAAAACTGAGTTTCCTTGAGAGCTGCTTGGAAGCCTGATGGTGTGTGAAGTTAGTGAGCCAAATGGAGTTGTTCTCCCACAAGAACCACTCGGCTGATCCTTCTTCAATATGCCCTTCACCAACATGCAGTGTTTCCTTGAGTGAATTAGCTCTCACACCAATATTTGCGTCTAGAGCCTTTGCATTGAGGGCTATCTGAAAACGGCTGTGGCGCTGAAGTTGCCTGTGAATGTGGAGTTGGTGGCATGTGAAACCCGCATGTGGAGCATTCGTTTGTGTGGGATGCTCTACCAGGTTCATTCCTAGATAATGCACTCAAAGGGCACTAAGCATAGAGTGTGAAAACTGAGTTTCCTTGAGAGCTGCTTGGAAGCCTGATGGTGTGTGAAGTTAGTGAGCTAAATGGAGTTGTTCTCCCACAAGAACCACTCGACTGATCCTTCTTCAATATGCCCTTCACCAACATGCAGTGTTTCCTTGATTGAATTAGCTCTCACACCAATATTTGCGTCTAGAGCCTTTGCATTGAGGGCTATCTGAAAACGGCTGTGGCGCTGAAGTTGCCTGTGAATGTGGAGTTGGTGGCATGTGAAACCCGCATGTGGAGCATTCGTTTGTGTGGGATGCTCTACCAGGTTCATTCCTAGATAATGCACTCAAAGGGCACTAAGCATAGAGTGTGAAAACTGAGTTTCCTTGAGAGCTGCTTGGAAGCCTGATGGTGTGTGAAGTTAGTGAGCCAAATGGAGTTGTTCTCCCACAAGAACCACTCGGCTGATCCTTCTTCAATATGCCCTTCACCAACATGCAGTGTTTCCTTGATTGAATTAGCTCTCACACCAATATTTGCGTCTAGAGCCTTTGCATTGAGGGCTATCTGAAAACGGCTGTGGCGCTGAAGTTGCCTGTGAATGTGGAGTTGGTGGCATGTGAAACCCGCATGTGGAGCATTCGTTTGTGTGGGATGCTCTACCAGGTTCATTCCTAGATAATGCACTCAAAGGGCACTAAGCATAGAGTGTGAAAACTGAGTTTCCTTGAGAGCTGCTTGGAAGCCTGATGGTGTGTGAAGTTAGTGAGCCAAATGGAGTTGTTCTCCCACAAGAACCACTCGGCTGATCCTTCTTCAATATGCTCTTCACCAACATGCACTGTTTCCTTGATTGAATTAGCTCTCACACCAATATTTGCGTCTAGTGCCTTTGCATTGAGGGCTATCTGAAAACAGCTGTGGCGCTGAAGTTGCCTGTGAATGTGGAGTTGGTGGCATGTGAAACCCGCATGTGGAGCATTCGTTTGTGTGGGATGCTGACCAAGCTTCATTTCAGTCCTAAGCACACAAAGAGCACTAAGCATAGAGTGTGAAAACTGAGTTTCCTTGAGAGCTGCTTGGAAGCCTGATGGTGTGTGAAGTTAGTGAGCCAAATGGAGTTGTTCTCCCACAAGAACCACTTGGCTGATCCTTCTTCAATATGCCCTTCACCAACATGCAGTGTTTCCTTGATTGAATTAGCTCTCACACCAATATTTGCGTCTAGAGCCTTTGCATTGAGGGCTATCTGAAAACGGCTGTGGCGCTGAAGTTGCCTGTGAATGTGGAGTTGGTGGCATGTGAAACCCGCATGTGGAGCATTCGTTTGTGTGGGATGCTCTACCAGGTTCATTTCAGTCCTAGCCATACAAAGGGCACTAAGCATAGAGTGTGAAAACTGAGTTTCCTTGAGAGCTGCTTGGAAGCCTGATGGTGTGTGAAGTTAGTGAGCCAAATGGAGTTGTTCTCCCACAAGAACCACTCGGCTGATCCTTCTTCAATATGCCCTTCACCAACATGCAGTGTTTCCTTGAGTGAATTAGCTCTCACACCAATATTTGCGTCTAGATCCTTTGCATTGAGGGCTATCTGAAAACGGCTGTGGCGCTGAAGTTGCCTGTGAATGTGGAGTTGGTGGCATGTGAAACCCGCATGTGGAGCATTCGTTTGTGTGGGATGCTCTACCAGATTCATTCCTAGATAATGCACTCAAAGGGCACTAAGCATAGAGTGTGAAAACTGAGTTTCCTTGAGAGCTGCTTGGAAGCCTGATGGTGTGTGAAGTTAGTGAGCTAAATGGAGTTGTTCTCCCACAAGAACCACTCGACTGATCCTTCTTCAATATGCCCTTCACCAACATGCAGTGTTTCCTTGATTGAATTAGCTCTCACACCAATATTTGCGTCTAGAGCCTTTGCATTGAGGGCTATCTGAAAACGGCTGTGGCGCTGAAGTTGCCTGTGAATGTGGAGTTGGTGGCATGTGAAACCCGCATGTGGAGCATTCGTTTGTGTGGGATGCTCTACCAGGTTCATTCCTAGATAATGCACTCAAAGGGCACTAAGCATAGAGTGTGAAAACTGAGTTTCCTTGAGAGCTGCTTGGAAGCCTGATGGTGTGTGAAGTTAGTGAGCCAAATGGAGTTGTTCTCCCACAAGAACCACTCGGCTGATCCTTCTTCAATATGCTCTTCACCAACATGCAGTGTTTCCTTGATTGAATTAGCTCTCACACCAATATTTGCGTCTAGAGCCTTTGCATTGAGGGCTATCTGAAAACGGCTGTGGCGCTGAAGTTGCCTGTGAATGTGGAGTTGGTGGCATGTGAAACCCGCATGTGGAGCATTCGTTTGTGTGGGATGCTCTACCAGATTCATTCCTAGATAATGCACTCAAAGGGCACTAAGCATAGAGTGTGAAAACTGAGTTTCCTTGAGAGCTGCTTGGAAGCCTGATGGTGTGTGAAGTTAGTGAGCTAAATGGAGTTGTTCTCCCACAAGAACCACTCGACTGATCCTTCTTCAATATGCCCTTCACCAACATGCAGTGTTTCCTTGATTGAATTAGCTCTCACACCAATATTTGCGTCTAGAGCCTTTGCATTGAGGGCTATCTGAAAACGGCTGTGGCGCTGAAGTTGCCTGTGAATGTGGAGTTGGTGGCATGTGAAACCCGCATGTGGAGCATTCGTTTGTGTGGGATGCTCTACCAGGTTCATTCCTAGATAATGCACTCAAAGGGCACTAAGCATAGAGTGTGAAAACTGAGTTTCCTTGAGAGCTGCTTGGAAGCCTGATGGTGTGTGAAGTTAGTGAGCCAAATGGAGTTGTTCTCCCACAAGAACCACTCGGCTGATCCTTCTTCAATATGCTCTTCACCAACATGCAGTGTTTCCTTGATTGAATTAGCTCTCACACCAATATTTGCGTCTAGAGCCTTTGCATTGAGGGCTATCTGAAAACGGCTGTGGCGCTGAAGTTGCCTGTGAATGTGGAGTTGGTGGCATGTGAAACCCGCATGTGGAGCATTCGTTTGTGTGGGATGCTCTACCAGGTTCATTTCAGTCCTAGCCATACAAAGGGCACTAAGCATAGAGTGTGAAAACTGAGTTTCCTTGAGAGCTGCTTGGAAGCCTGATGGTGTGTGAAGTTAGTGAGCCAAATGGAGTTGTTCTCCCACAAGAACCACTCGGCTGATCCTTCTTCAATATGCCCTTCACCAACATGCAGTGTTTCCTTGATTGAATTAGCTCTCACACCAATATTTGCGTCTAGAGCCTTTGCATTGAGGGCTATCTGAAAACGGCTGTGGCGCTGAAGTTGCCTGTGAATGTGGAGTTGGTGGCATGTGAAACCCGCATGTGGAGCATTCGTTTGTGTGGGATGCTCTACCAGGTTCATTCCTAGATAATGCACTCAAAGGGCACTAAGCATAGAGTGTGAAAACTGAGTTTCCTTGAGAGCTGCTTGGAAGCCTGATGGTGTGTGAAGTTAGTGAGCCAACTGGAGTTGTTCTCCCACAAGAACCACTCGGCTGATCCTTCTTCAATATGCTCTTCACCAACATGCACTGTTTCCTTGATTGAATTAGCTCTCACACCAATATTTGCGTCTAGTGCCTTTGCATTGAGGGCTATCTGAAAACAGCTGTGGCGCTGAAGTTGCCTGTGAATGTGGAGTTGGTGGCATGTGAAACCCGCATGTGGAGCATTCGTTTGTGTGGGATGCTGACCAAGCTTCATTTCAGTCCTAAGCACACAAAGAGCACTAAGCATAGAGTGTGAAAACTGAGTTTCCTTGAGAGCTGCTTGGAAGCCTGATGGTGTGTGAAGTTAGTGAGCCAAATGGAGTTGTTCTCCCACAAGAACCACTTGGCTGATCCTTCTTCAATATGCTCTTCACCAACATGCAGTGTTTCCTTGATTGAATTAGCTCTCACACCAATATTTGCGTCTAGAGCCTTTGCATTGAGGGCTATCTGAAAACGGCTGTGGCGCTGAAGTTGCCTGTGAATGTGGAGTTGGTGGCATGTGAAACCCGCATGTGGAGCATTCGTTTGTGTGGGATGCTCTACCAGGTTCATTCCTAGATAATGCACTCAAAGGGCACTAAGCATAGAGTGTGAAAACTGAGTTTCCTTGAGAGCTGCTTGGAAGCCTGATGGTGTGTGAAGTTAGTGAGCCAAATGGAGTTGTTCTCCCACAAGAACCACTCGGCTGATCGTTCTTCAATATGCCCTTCACCAACATGCAGTGTTTCCTTGATTGAATTAGCTCTCACACCAATATTTGCGTCTAGAGCCTTTGCATTGAGGGCTATCTGAAAACGGCTGTGGCGCTGAAGTTGCCTGTGAATGTGGAGTTGGTGGCATGTGAAACCCGCATGTGGAGCATTCGTTTGTGTGGGATGCTCTACCAAGCTTCATTTCATTCCTAGCCATACAAAGGGCACTAAGCATAGAGTGTGAAAACTGAGTTTCCTTGAGAGCTGCTTGGAAGCCTGATGGTGTGTGAAGTTAGTGAGCCAAATGGAGTTGTTCTCCCACAAGAACCACTCGGCTGATCCTTCTTCAATATGCCCTTCACCAACATGCAGTGTTTCCTTGATTGAATTAGCTCTCACACCAATATTTGCGTCTAGAGCCTTTGCATTGAGGGCTATCTGAAAACGGCTGTGGCGCTGAAGTTGCCTGTGAATGTGGAGTTGGTGGCATGTGAAACCCGCAAGTGGAGCATTCGTTTGTGTGGGATGCTCTACCAGGTTCATTCCTAGATAATGCACTCAAAGGGCACTAAGCATAGAGTGTGAAAACTGAGTTTCCTTGAGAGCTGCTTGGAAGCCTGATGGTGTGTGAAGTTAGTGAGCCAAATGGAGTTGTTCTCCCACAAGAACCACTCGGCTGATCCTTCTTCAATATGCTCTTCACCAACATGCAGTGTTTCCTTGATTGAATTAGCTCTCACACCAATATTTGCGTCTAGAGCCTTTGCATTGAGGGCTATCTGAAAACGGCTGTGGCGCTGAAGTTGCCTGTGAATGTGGAGTTGGTGGCATGTGAAACCCGCATGTGGAGCATTCGTTTGTGTGGGATGCTCTACCAGGTTCATTTCAGTCCTAGCCATACAAAGGGCACTAAGCATAGAGTGTGAAAACTGAGTTTCCTTGAGAGCTGCTTGGAAGCCTGATGGTGTGTGAAGTTAGTGAGCCAAATGGAGTTGTTCTCCCACAAGAACCACTCGGCTGATCCTTCTTCAATATGCCCTTCACCAACATGCAGTGTTTCCTTGATTGAATTAGCTCTCACACCAATATTTGCGTCTAGAGCCTTTGCATTGAGGGCTATCTGAAAACGGCTGTGGCGCTGAAGTTGCCTGTGAATGTGGAGTTGGTGGCATGTGAAACCCGCATGTGGAGCATTCGTTTGTGTGGGATGCTCTACCAGGTTCATTCCTAGATAATGCACTCAAAGGGCACTAAGCATAGAGTGTGAAAACTGAGTTTCCTTGAGAGCTGCTTGGAAGCCTGATGGTGTGTGAAGTTAGTGAGCCAACTGGAGTTGTTCTCCCACAAGAACCACTCGGCTGATCCTTCTTCAATATGCTCTTCACCAACATGCACTGTTTCCTTGATTGAATTAGCTCTCACACCAATATTTGCGTCTAGTGCCTTTGCATTGAGGGCTATCTGAAAACAGCTGTGGCGCTGAAGTTGCCTGTGAATGTGGAGTTGGTGGCATGTGAAACCCGCATGTGGAGCATTCGTTTGTGTGGGATGCTGACCAAGCTTCATTTCAGTCCTAAGCACACAAAGAGCACTAAGCATAGAGTGTGAAAACTGAGTTTCCTTGAGAGCTGCTTGGAAGCCTGATGGTGTGTGAAGTTAGTGAGCCAAATGGAGTTGTTCTCCCACAAGAACCACTTGGCTGATCCTTCTTCAATATGCTCTTCACCAACATGCAGTGTTTCCTTGATTGAATTAGCTCTCACACCAATATTTGCGTCTAGAGCCTTTGCATTGAGGGCTATCTGAAAACGGCTGTGGCGCTGAAGTTGCCTGTGAATGTGGAGTTGGTGGCATGTGAAACCCGCATGTGGAGCATTCGTTTGTGTGGGATGCTCTACCAGGTTCATTCCTAGATAATGCACTCAAAGGGCACTAAGCATAGAGTGTGAAAACTGAGTTTCCTTGAGAGCTGCTTGGAAGCCTGATGGTGTGTGAAGTTAGTGAGCCAAATGGAGTTGTTCTCCCACAAGAACCACTCGGCTGATCGTTCTTCAATATGCCCTTCACCAACATGCAGTGTTTCCTTGATTGAATTAGCTCTCACACCAATATTTGCGTCTAGAGCCTTTGCATTGAGGGCTATCTGAAAACGGCTGTGGCGCTGAAGTTGCCTGTGAATGTGGAGTTGGTGGCATGTGAAACCCGCATGTGGAGCATTCGTTTGTGTGGGATGCTCTACCAAGCTTCATTTCATTCCTAGCCATACAAAGGGCACTAAGCATAGAGTGTGAAAACTGAGTTTCCTTGAGAGCTGCTTGGAAGCCTGATGGTGTGTGAAGTTAGTGAGCCAAATGGAGTTGTTCTCCCACAAGAACCACTCGGCTGATCCTTCTTCAATATGCCCTTCACCAACATGCAGTGTTTCCTTGATTGAATTAGCTCTCACACCAATATTTGCGTCTAGAGCCTTTGCATTGAGGGCTATCTGAAAACGGCTGTGGCGCTGAAGTTGCCTGTGAATGTGGAGTTGGTGGCATGTGAAACCCGCATGTGGAGCATTCGTTTGTGTGGGATGCTCTACCAGGTTCATTCCTAGATAATGCACTCAAAGGGCACTAAGCATAGAGTGTGAAAACTGAGTTTCCTTGAGAGCTGCTTGAAGCCTGAAGCTGTGTGAAGTTAGTGAGCAAATGGAGTTGTTCTCCCACAAGAACCACTCGGCTGATCCTTCTTCAATATGCCCTTCACCAACATGCAGTGTTTCCTTGATTGAATTAGCTCTCACACCAATATTGGCGTCTAGAGCCTTTGCATTGAGGGCTATCTGAAAACGGCTGTGGCGCTGAAGTTGCCTGTCAATTTGGAGTTAGTGGCATGTGAAACCCGCATGTGGAGCATTCGTTTGTGTGGGATGCTCTACCAGGTTCATTCCTAGATAATGCACTCAAAGGGCACTAAGCATAGAGTGTGAAAACTGAGTTTCCTTGAGAGCTGCTTGGAAGCCTGATGGTGTGTGAAGTTAGTGAGCCAAATGGAGTTGTTCTCCCACAAGAACCACTCGGCTGATCCTTCTTCAATATGCCCTTCACCAACATGCAGTGTTTCCGTTGATTGAATTAGCTCTCACACCAATATTTGCGTCTAGAGCCTTTGCATTGAGGGCTATCTGAAAACGGCTGTGGCGCTGAAGTTGCCTGCGAATGTGGAGTTGGTGGCATGTGAAACCCGCATGTGGAGCATTCGTTTGTGTGGGATGCTCTACCAGGTTCATTCCTAGATAATGCATTCAAAGGGCACTAACCATAGAGTGTGAAAACTGAGATTCCTTGAGAGCTGCTTGGAAGCCTGATGGTGTGTGAAGTTAGTGAGCCAAATGGAGTTGTTCTCCCACAAGAACCACTCGGCTGATCCTTCTTCAATATGCCCTTCACCAACATGCAGTGTTTCCTTGATTGAATTAGCTCTCACACCAATATTGGCGTCTAGAGCCTTTGCCTTGAGGCTATCTGAAAACGGCTGTGGCGCTGAAGTTGCCTGTGAATGTGGAGTTGGTGGCATGTGAAACCCGCATGTGGAGCAATCGTTTTGTGTGGGATGCTGACCAAGCTTCATTTCAGTGCTAGGCACACAAAGAGCACTAAGCATAGAGTGTGAAAACTGAGTTTCCTTGAGAGCTGCTTGGAAGCCTGATGGTGTGTGAAGTTAGTGAGCCAAATGGAGTTGTTCTCCCACAAGAACCACTCGGCTGATCCTTCTTCAATATGCCCTTCACCAACATGCAGTGTTTCCTTGATTGAATTAGCTCTCACACCCAATATTTGCGTCTAGAGCCTTTGCATTGAGGGCTATCTGAAAACGGCTGTGGCGCTGAAGTTGCCTGTGAATGTGGAGTTGGTGGCATGTGAAACCCGCATGTGGAGCATTCGTTTGTGTGGGATGCTCTACCAGGTTCATTCCTAGATAATGCACTCAAAGGGCACTAAGCATAGAGTGTGAAAACTGAGTTTCCTTGAGAGCTGCTTGGAAGCCTGATGGTGTGTGAAGTTAGTGAGCCAAATGGAGTTGTTCTCCCACAAGAACCACATCGGCTGATCCTTCTTCAATATGCCCTTCACCAACATGCAGTGTTTCCTTGATTGAATTAGCTCTCACACCAATATTTGCGTCTAGAGCCTTTGCATTGAGGGCTATCTGAAAACGGCTGTGGCGCTGAAGTTGCCTGTGAATGTGGAGTTGGTGGCATGTGAAACCCGCATGTGGAGCATTCGTTTGTGTGGGATGCTCTACCAGGTTCATTCCTAGATAATGCACTCAAAGGGCACTAAGCATAGAGTGTGAAAACTGAGTTT
>NW_026697578.1:0-31148 GCF_030435755.1 Ochotona princeps
TAAGAACCACTCGGCTGATCCTTCTTCAATATGCCCTTCACCAACATGCAGTGTTTCCTTGATTGAATTAGCTCTCACACCAATATTTGCATCTAGAGCCTTTGCATTGAGGGCTATCTGAAAACGGCTGTGGCGCTTAAGTTGCCTGTGAATGTGGAGTTGGTGGCATGTGAAACCCGCATGTGGAGCATTCGTTTGTGTGGGATGCTCACCAAGCTTCATTTCTAGATAATGCACTCAAAGGGCACTAAGCATAGAGTGTGAAAACTGAGTTTCCTTGAGAGCTGCTTGGAAGCCTGATGGTGTGTGAAGTTAGTGAGCCAAATGGAGTTGTTCTCCCACAAGAACCCACTCGGCTGATCCTTCTTCAATATGCCCTTCACCAACATGCAGTGTTTCCTTGATTGAATTGGCTCTCACACCAATATTCGCGTCTAGAGCCTTTGCATTGAGGGCTATCTGAAAACGGCTGTGGCGCTGAAGTTGCCTGTGAATGTGGAGTTGGTGGCATGTGAAACCCGCATGTGGAGCATTCGTTTGTGTGGGATGCTCACCAAGCTTCATTTCAGTCCTAGGCACTCAAAGGGCACTAAGCATAGAGTGTGAAAACTGAGTTTCCTTGAGAGCTGCTTGGAAGCCTGATGGTGTGTGAAGTTAGTGAGCCAAATGGAGTTGTTCTCCCACAAGAACCACTCGGCTGATCCTTCTTCAATATGCCCTTCACCAACATACAGTGTTTCCTTGATTGAATTAGCTCTCACACCAATATTTGCGTCTAGAGCCTTTACATTGAGGGCTATCTGAAAACGGCTGAGGCGCTGAAGTTGCCTGTGAATGTGGAGTTGGTGGCATGCGAAACCCGCATGTGGAGCATTCGTTTGTGTGGGATGCTCACCAAGCTTCATTTCCGTCCTAGGCACTGAAAGGGCACTAAGCATAGAGTGTGAAAACTGAGTTTCCTTGAGAGCTGCTTGGAAGCCTGATGGTGTGTGAAGTTAGTGAGCCAACTGGAGTTGTTCTCCCACAAGAACCACTCGGCTGATCCTTCTTCAATATGCTCTTCACCAACATGCAGTGTTTCCTGATTGAATTAGCTCTCACACCAACATTTGCGTCTAGAGCCTTTGCATTGAGGGCTATCTGAAAACGGCTGTGGCGCTGACGTTGCCTGTGAATGTGGAGCTGGTGGCATGTGAAACCCGCATGTGGAGCATTCGTTTGTGTGGGATGCTCTACCAGGTTCATTCCTAGATAATGCACTCAAAGGGCACTAAGCATAGAGTGTGAAAACTGAGTTTCCTTGAGAGCTGCTTGGAAGCCTGATGGTGTATGAAGTTAGTGAGCCAAATGGAGTTGTTCTCCCACAAGAACCACTTGGCTGATCCTTCTTCAATATGCCCTTCACCAACATGCAGTGTTTCCTTGATTGAATTAGCTCTCACACCAATATTTGCGTCTAGAGCCTTTGCATTGAGGGCTATCTGAAAACGGCTGAGGCGCTGAAGTTGCCTGAGAATGTGGAGTTGGTGGCATGTGAACCCCGCATGTGGAGCATTCGTTTGTGTGGGATGCTCTACCAGGTTCATTCCTAGATAATGCACTCAAAGGGCACTAAGCATAGAGTGTGAAAACTGAGTTTCCTTGAGAGCTGCTTGGAAGCCTGATGGTGTGTGAAGTTAGTGAGCCAAATGGAGTTGTTCTCCCACAAGAACCACTCGGCTGATCCTTCTTCAATATGCCCTTCACCAACATGCATGTTTCCTTGATTGAATTAGCTCTCAAACCAATATTTGCGTCTAGAGCCTTTGCATTGAGGGCTATCTGAAAACGGCTGTGGCGCCGAAATTGCCTGAGAATGTGGAGTTGGGTGGCATGTGAAACCCGCATGTGGAGCATTCGTTTGTGTGGGATGCTCACCAAGCTTCATTTCAGTCCTAGGCACTCAAAGGGCACTAAGCATAGAGTGTGAAAACTGAGTTTCCTTGAGAGCTGCTTGGAAGCCTGATGGTGTGTGAAGTTAGTGAGCCAAAAGGAATTGTTCTCCCACAAGAACCACTTGGCTGATCCTTCTTCAATATGCCATTCACCAACATGCAGTGTTTCCTTGATTGAATTAGCTCTCACACCAATATTTGCGTCTAAAGCCTTTGCATTGAGGGCTATCTGAAAACGGCTGTGGCGCTGAAGTTGCCTGAGAATGTGGAGTTGGTGGCATGTGAAACCCGCATGTGGAGCATTCGTTTGTGTGGGATGCTCTACCAGGTTCATTCCTAGATAATGCACTCAAAGGGCACTAAGCATAGAGTGTGAAAACTGAGTTTCCTTGAGAGCTGCTTGGAAGCCTGATGGTGTGTGAAGTTAGTGAGCCAAATGGAGTTGTTCTCCCACAAGAACCACTCGGCTGATCCTTCTTCAATATGCCCTTCACCAACATGCAGTGTTTCCTTGATTGAATTAGCTCTCACACCAATATTTGCGTCTAGAGCCTTTGCATTGAGGGCTATCTGAAAACGGCTGTGGCGCTGAAGTTGCCTGAGAATGTGGAGTTGGTGGCATGTGAAACCCGCATGTGGAGCATTCGTTTGTGTGGGATGCTCACCAAGCTTCATTTCAGTCCTGGGCACTCAAAGAGCACTAAGCATAGAGTGTGAAAAATGAGTTTCCTTGAGAGCTGCTTGGAAGCCTGATGGTGTGTGAAGTTAGTGAGCCAACTGGAGTTGTTCTCCCGCAAGAACCACTCTGCTGATCCTTCTTCAATATGCCCTTCACCAACATGCATGATTCCTTGATTGAATTAGCTCTCAAACCAATATTTGCGTCTAGAGCCTTTGCATCGAGGGCTATCTGAAAACGGCTGTGGACCCGAAGTTGCCTGAGAATGTGGAGTTGGTGGCATGTGAAACCCGCATGTGGAGCATTCGTATGTGTGGGATGCTCTACCAGGTTCATTCCTAGATAATGCACTCAAAGGGCACTAAGCATAGAGTGTGAAAACTGAGTTTCCTTGAGAGCTGCTTGGAAGCCTGATGGTGTGTGAAGTTAGTGAGCCAAATGGAGTTGTTCTCCCACAAGAACCACTCGGCTGATCCTTCTTCAATATGCCCTTCACCAACATGCAGTGTTTCCATGATTGAATTAGCTCTCACACCAATATTTGCATCTAGAGCCTTTGCATTGAGGGCTACCTGAAAACGACTGTGGCGCTGAAGTTGCCTGTGAATGTGGAGTTGGTGGCATGTGAAACCCCGCATGTGGAGCATTCGTTTGTGTGGGATGCTCATTAAGCTTCATTTCAGTCCTAGGCACTCAAAGGGCACTAAGCATAGAGTGTGAAAACTGAGTTTCCTTGAGAGCTGCTTGGAAGCCTGATGGTGTGTGAAGTCAGTGAGCCAACTGGAGTTGTTCTCCCCACAAGAACCACTCGGCTGATCCTTCTTCAATATGCCCTTCACCAACATGCAGTGTTTCCTTGATTGAATTAGCTCTCACACCAATATTTGCGTCTAGAGCCTTTGCATTGAGGGCTATCTGAAAACGGCTGTGGCGCTGACGTTGCCTGAGAATGTGGAGTTGGTGGCATGTGAAACCCGCATGTGGAGCATTCGTTTGTGTGGGATGCTCTACCAGGTTCATTCCTAGATAATGCACTCAAAGGGCACTAAGCATAGAGTGTGAAAACTGAGTTTCCTTGAGAGCTGCTTGGAAGCCTGATGGTGTGTGAAGTTAGTGAGCCAAATGGAGTTGTTCTCCCACAAGGACCACTTGGCTGATCCTTCTTCAATATGCCCTTCACCAACATGCAGTGTTTCCTTGATTGAATTGGCTCTCACACCAATATTTGCGTCTAGAGCCTTTGCATTGAGGGCTATCTGAAAACGGCTGTGGCGCTGAAGTTGCCTGTGAATGTGGAGTTGGTGGCATGTGAAACCCGCATGTGGAGCATTCGTTTGTGTGGGATGCTCTACCAGGTTCATTCCTAGATAATGCACTCAAAGGGCCCTAATCATAGAGTGTGAAAACTGAGTTTCCTTGAGAGCTGCTTGGAAGCCTGATGGTGTGTGAAGTTAGTGAGCCAAATGGAGTTGTTCTCCCACAAGAACCACTCGGCTGATCCTTCTTCAATATGCCCTTCACCAACATGCAGTGTTTCCTTGATTGAATTGGCTCTCACACCAATATTTGCGTCTAGAGCCTTTGCATTGAGGGCTATCTGAAAACGGCTGTGGCGCTGAAGTTGCCTGAGAATGTGGAGTTGGTGGCATGTGAAACCCGCATGTGGAGCATTCGTTTGTGTGGGATGCTCACCAAGCTTCATTTCAGTCCTAGGCACTCAAAGGGCACTAAGCATAGAGTGTGAAAACTGAGTTTCCTTGAGGGCTGCTTGGAAGCCTGATGGTGTGTGAAGTTAGTGAGCCAAATGGAGTTGTTCTCCCACAAGAACCACTCGGCTGATCCTTCTTCAATATGCCCTTCACCAACATGCAGTGTTTCCTTGATTGAATTAGCTCTCACACCAATATTTGCGTCTAGAGCCTTTGCATTGAGGGCTACCTGAAAACGGCTGTGGCGCTGAAGTTGCCTGTGAATGTGGAGTTGGTGGCATGTGAAACCCGCATGTGGAGCATTCGTTTGTGTTGGATGCTCTACCAGGTTCATTCCTAGATAATGCACTCAAAGGGCACTAAGCATAGAGTGTGAAAACTGAGTTTCCTTGAGAGCTGCTTGGAAACCTGATGGTGTGTGAAGTTAGTGAGCCAAATGGAGTTGTTCTCCCACAAGAACCACTCGGCTGATCCTTCTTCAATATGCCCTTCACCAACATGCAGTGTTTCCTTGATTGAATTAGCTCTCACACCAATATTTGCGTCTAGAGCCTTTGCATTGAGGGCTATCTGAAAACGGCTGAGGCGCTGAAGTTGCCTGTGAATGTGGAGTTGGTGGCATGTGAAACCCGCATGTGGAGCATTCGTTTGTGTGGGATGCTCACCAAGCTTCATTTCCGTCCTAGGCACTGAAAGGGCACTAAGCATAGAGTGTGAAAACTGAGTTTCCTTGAGAGCTGCTTGGAAGCCTGATGGTGTGTGAAGTTAGTGAGCCAAATGGAGTTGTTCTCCCACAAGAACCACTCGGCTGATCCTTCTTCAATATGCCCTTCACCAACATGCAGTGTTTCCTTCATTGAATTAGCTCTCACACCAACATTTGCGTCTAGAGCCTTTGCATTGAGGGCTATCTGAAAACGGCTGTGGCGCTGACGTTGCCTGTGAATGTGGAGCTGGTGGCATGTGAAACCCGCATGTGGAGCATTCGTTTGTGTGGGATGCTCTACCAGGTTCATTCCTAGATAATGCACTCAAAGGGCCCTAATCATAGAGTGTGAAAACTGAGTTTCCTTGAGAGCTGCTTGGAAGCCTGATGGTGTGTGAAGTTAGTGAGCCAAATGGAGTTGTTCTCCCACAAGAACCACTCGGCTGATCCTTCTTCAATATGCCCTTCACCAACATGCAGTGTTTCCTTGATTGAATTGGCTCTCACACCAATATTTGCGTCTAGAGCCTTTGCATTGAGGGCTATCTGAAAACGGCTGTGGTGCTGAAGTTGCCTGAGAATGTGGAGTTGGTGGCATGTGAAACCCGCATGTGGAGCATTCGTTTGTGTGGGATGCTCACCAAGCTTCATTTCAGTCCTAGGCACTCAAAGGGCACTAAGCATAGAGTGTGAAAACTGAGTTTCCTTGAGGGCTGCTTGGAAGCCTGATGGTGTGTGAAGTTAGTGAGCCAAATGGAGTTGTTCTCCCACAAGAACCACTCGGCTGATCCTTCTTCAATATGCCCTTCACCAACATGCAGTGTTTCCTTGATTGAATTAGCTCTCACACCAATATTTGCGTCTAGAGCCTTTGCATTGAGGGCTACCTGAAAACGGCTGTGGTGCTGAAGTTGCCTGTGAATGTGGAGTTGGTGGCATGTGAAACCCGCATGTGGAGCATTCGTTTGTGTTGGATGCTCTACCAGGTTCATTCCTAGATAATGCACTCAAAGGGCACTAAGCATAGAGTGTGAAAACTGAGTTTCCTTGAGAGCTGCTTGGAAACCTGATGGTGTGTGAAGTTAGTGAGCCAAATGGAGTTGTTCTCCCACAAGAACCACTCGGCTGATCCTTCTTCAATATGCCCTTCACCAACATGCAGTGTTTCCTTGATTGAATTAGCTCTCACACCAATATTTGCGTCTAGAGCCTTTGCATTGAGGGCTATCTGAAAACGGCTGAGGCGCTGAAGTTGCCTGTGAATGTGGAGTTGGTGGCATGTGAAACCCGCATGTGGAGCATTCGTTTGTGTGGGATGCTCACCAAGCTTCATTTCAGTCCTAGGCACTCAAAGGGCACTAAGCATAGAGTGTGAAAACTGAGTTTCCTTGAGAGCTGCTTGGAAGCCTGATGGTGTGTGAAGTTA
The DNA here is from genome assembly GCF_030435755.1 of Ochotona princeps. Taxonomy (NCBI): domain Eukaryota; kingdom Metazoa; phylum Chordata; class Mammalia; order Lagomorpha; family Ochotonidae; genus Ochotona; species Ochotona princeps. Next base: position 6,455 of record NW_026697578.1, read on the forward strand.
GTGAGCCAACTGGAGTTGTTCTCCCACAAGAACCACTCGGCTGATCCTTCTTCAATATGCCCTTCACCAACATGCAGTGTTTCCTTGATTGAATTAGCTCTCACACCAACATTTGCGTCTAGAGCCTTTGCATTGAGGGCTATCTGAAAACGGCTGTGGCGCTGACGTTGCCTGTGAATGTGGAGCTGGTGGCATGTGAAACCCGCATGTGGAGCATTCGTTTGTGTGGGATGCTCTACCAGGTTCATTCCTAGATAATGCACTCAAAGGGCACTAAGCATAGAGTGTGAAAACTGAGTTTCCTTGAGAGCTGCTTGGAAGCCTGATGGTGTGTGAAGTTAGTGAGCCAAATGGAGTTGTTCTCCCACAAGAACCACTCGGCTGATCCTTCTTCAATATGCCCTTCACCAACATGCAGTGTTTCCTTGATTGAATTAGCTCTCACACCAATATTTGCGTCTAGAGCCTTTGCATTGAGGGCTATCTGAAAACGGCTGTGGCGCTAAAGTTGCCTGAGAATGTGGAGTTGGTGGCATGTGAAACCCGCATGTGGAGCATTCGTTTGTGTGGGATGCTCACCAAGCTTCATTTCAGTGCTAGGCACTCAAAGGGCACTAAGCATAGAGTGTGAAAACTGAGTTTCCTTGAGAGCTGCTTGGAAGCCTGATGGTGTGTGAAGTTAGTGAGCCAAATGGAGTTGTTCTCCCGCAAGAACCACTTGGCTGATCCTTCTTCAATATGCCCTTCACCAACATGCATGTTTCCTTGATTGAATTAGCTCTCAAACCAATATTTGCGTCTAGAGCCTTTGCATTGAGGGCTATCTGAAAACGGCTGTGGCGCCGAAATTGCCTGAGAATGTGGAGTTGGTGGCATGTGAAACCCGCATGTGGAGCATTCGTTTGTGTGGGATGCTCACCAAGCTTCATTTCAGTCCTAGGCACTCAAAGGGCACTAAGCATAGAGTGTGAAAAATGAGTTTCCTTGAGAGCTGCTTGGAAGCCTGATGGTGTGTGAAGTTAGTGACCCAAATGGAGTTGTTCTCCCGCAAGAACCACTCGGCTGATCCTTCTTCAATATGCCCTTCATCAACATGCATGATTCCTTGATTGAATTAGCTCTCAAACCAATATTTGCGTCTAGAGCCTTTGCATCGAGGGCTATCTGAAAACGGCTGTGGACCCGAAGTTGCCTGAGAATGTGTAGTTGGTGGCATGTGAAACCCGCATGTGGAGCATTCGTATGTGTGGGATTCTCTACCAGGTTCATTCCTAGATAATGCACTCAAAGGGCACTAAGCATAGAGTGTGAAAACTGAGTTTCCTTGAGAGCTGCTTGGAAGCCTGATGGTGTGTGAAGTTAGTGAGCCAAATGGAGTTGTTCTCCCACAAGAACCACTCGGCTGATCCTTCTTCAATATGCCCTTCACCAACATGCAGTGTTTCCATGATTGAATTAGCTCTCACACCAATATTTGCATCTAGAGCCTTTGCATTGAGGGCTACCTGAAAACGGCTGTGGCGCTGAAGTTGCCTGTGAATGTGGAGTTGGTGGCATGTGAAACCCGCATGTGGAGCATTCGTTTGTGTGGGATGCTCATTAAGCTTCATTTCAGTCCTAGGCACTCAAAGGGCACTAAGCATAGAGTGTGAAAACTGAGTTTCATTGAGAGCTGCTTGGAAGCCTGATGGTGTGTGACGTTAGTGAGCCAAATGGAGTTGTTCTCCCACAAGAACCACTCGGCTGATCCTTCTTCAATATGCCCTTCACCAACATGCAGTGTTTCCTTGATTGAATTAGCTCTCACACCAATATTTGCGTCTAGAGCCTTTGCATTGAGGGCTATCTGAAAACGGCTGTGGCGCTGAAGTTGCCTGAGAATGTGGAGTTGGTGGCATGTGAAACCCGCATGTGGAGCATTCGTTTGTGTGGGATGCTCTACCAGGTTCATTCCTAGATAATGCACTCAAAGGGCACTAAGCATAGAGTGTGAAAACTGAGTTTCCTTGAGAGCTGCTTGGAAGCCTGATGGTGTGTGAAGTTAGTGAGCCAAATGGAGTTGTTCTCCCACAAGGACCACTTGGCTGATCCTTCTTCAATATGCCCTTCACCAACATGCAGTGTTTCCTTGATTGAATTGGCTCTCACACCAATATTTGCGTCTAGAGCCTTTGCATTGAGGGCTATCTGAAAACGGCTGTGGCGCTGAAGTTGCCTGTGAATGTGGAGTTGGTGGCATGTGAAACCCGCATGTGGAGCATTCGTTTGTGTGGGATGCTCTACCAGGTTCATTCCTAGATAATGCACTCAAAGGGCCCTAATCATAGAGTGTGAAAACTGAGTTTCCTTGAGGGCTGCTTGGAAGCCTGATGGTGTGTGAAGTTAGTGAGCCAAATGGAGTTGTTCTCCCACAAGAACCACTCGGCTGATCCTTCTTCAATATGCCCTTCACCAACATGCAGTGTTTCCTTGATTGAATTAGCTCTCACACCAATATTTGCGTCTAGAGCCTTTGCATTGAGGGCTACCTGAAAACGGCTGTGGCGCTGAAGTTGCCTGAGAATGTGGAGTTGGTGGCATGTGAAACCCGCATGTGGAGCATTCGTTTGTGTTGGATGCTCTACCAGGTTCATTCCTAGATAATGCACTCAAAGGGCACTAAGCATAGAGTGTGAAAACTGAGTTTCCTTGAGAGCTGCTTGGAAACCTGATGGTGTGTGAAGTTAGTGAGCCAAATGGAGTTGTTCTCCCACAAGAACCACTCGGCTGATCCTTCTTCAATATGCCCTTCACCAACATGCAGTGTTTCCTTGATTGAATTAGCTCTCACACCAATATTTGCGTCTAGAGCCTTTGCATTGAGGGCTATCTGAAAACGGCTGAGGCGCTGAAGTTGCCTGTGAATGTGGAGTTGGTGGCATGTGAAACCCGCATGTGGAGCATTCGTTTGTGTGGGATGCTCACCAAGCTTCATTTCAGTCCTAGGCACTCAAAGGGCACTAAGCATAGAGTGTGAAAACTGAGTTTCCTTGAGAGCTGCTTGGAAGCCTGATGGTGTGTGAAGTTAGTGAGCCAAAAGGAATTGTTCTCCCACAAGAACCACTTGGCTGATCCTTCTTCAATATGCCATTCACCAACATGCAGTGTTTCCTTGATTGAATTAGCTCTCACACCAATATTTGCGTCTAAAGCCTTTGCATTGAGGTCTATCTGAAAACGGCTGTGGCGCTGAAGTTGCCTGAGAATGTGGAGTTGGTTGCATGTGAAACCCGCATGTGGAGCATTCGTTTGTGTGGGATGCTCTACCAGGTTCATTCCTAGATAATGCACTCAAAGGGCACTAAGCATAGAGTGTGAAAACTGAGTTTCCTTGAGAGCTGCTTGGAAGCCTGATGGTGTGTGAAGTTAGTGAGCCAACTGGAGTTGTTCTCCCACAAGAACCACTCGGCTGATCCTTCTTCAATATGCCCTTCACCAACATGCAGTGTTTCCTTGATTGAATTAGCTCTCACACCAATATTTGCGTCTAGAGCCTTTGCATTGAGGGCTATCTGAAAACGGCTGTGGCGCTGAAGTTGCCTGAGAATGTGGAGTTGGTGGCATGTGAAACCCGCATGTGGAGCATTCGTTTGTGTGGGATGCTCTACCAGGTTCATTTCTAGATAATGCACTCAAAGGGCACTAAGCATAGAGTGTGAAAACTGAGTTTCCTTGAGAGCTGCTTGGAAGCCTGATGGTGTGTGAAGTTAGTGAGCCAACTGGAGTTGTTCTCCCGCAAGAACCACTCGGCTGATCCTTCTTCAATATGCCCTTCACCAACATGCATGATTCCTTGATTGAATTAGCTCTCAAACCAATATTTGCGTCTAGAGCCTTTGCATCGAGGGCTATCTGAAAACGGCTGTGGACCCGAAGTTGCCAGTGCATGTGGAGTTGGTGGCATGTGAAACCCGCATGTGGAGCATTCGTATGTGTGGGATGCTCTACCAGGTTCATTCCTAGATAATGCACTCAAAGGGCACTAAGCATAGAGTGTGAAAACTGAGTTTCCTTGAGAGCTGCTTGGAAGCCTGATGGTGTGTGAAGTTAGTGAGCCAAATGGAGTTGTTCTCCCACAAGAACCACTCGGCTGATCCTTCTTCAATATGCCCTTCACAAACATGCAGTGTTTCCATGATTGAATTAGCTCTCACACCAATATTTGCGTCTAGAGCCTTTGCATTGAGGGCTACCTGAAAACGGCTGTGGCGCTGATGTTGCCTGAGAATGTGGAGTTGGTGGCATGTGAAACCCGCATGTGGAGCATTCGTTTGTGTGGGATGCTCATCAAGCTTCATTTCAGTCCTAGGCACTCAAAGGGCACTAAGCATAGAGTGTGAAAACTGAGTTTCCTTGAGAGCTGCTTGGAAGCCTGATGGTGTGTGAAGTTAGTGAGCCAAATGGAGTTGTTCTCCCACAAGGACCACTTGGCTGATCCTTGTTCAATATGCCCTTCACCAACATGCAGTGTTTCCTTGATTGAATTGGCTCTCACAACAATATTTGCGTCTAGAGCCTTTGCATTGAGGGCTATCTGAAAACGGCTGTGGCGCTGAAGTTGCCTGTGAATGTGGAGTTGGTGGCATGTGAAACCCGCATGTGGAGCATTCGTTTGTGTGGGATGCTCTACCAGGTTCATTCCTAGATAATGCACTCAAAGGGCCCTAATCATAGAGTGTGAAAACTGAGTTTCCTTGAGAGCTGCTTGGAAGCCTGATGGTGTGTGAAGTTAGCGAGCCAAATGGAGTTGTTCTCCCACAAGAACTACTGGGCTGATCCTTCTTCAATATGCCCTTCACCAACATGCAGTGTTTCCTTGATTGAATTAGCTCTCACACCAATATTTGCATCTAGATCCTTTGCATTGAGGGCTATCTGAAAACGGCTGAGGCGCTGAAGTTGCCTGTGAATGTGGAGTTGGTGGCATGTGAAACCCGCATGTGGAGCATTCGTTTGTGTGGGATGCTCACCAAGCTTCATTTCAGTCCTAGGCACTCAAAGGGCACTAAGCATAGAGTGTGAAAACTGAGTTTCCTTGAGAGCTGCTTGGAAGCCTGATGGTGTGTGAAGTTAGTGAGCCAAATGGAGTTGTTCTCCCACAAGAACCACTCGGCTGATCCTTCTTCAATATGCCCTTCACCAACATGCAGTGTTTCCTTGATTGAATTAGCTCTCACACCAATATTTGCGTCTAAAGCCTTTGCATTGAGGGCTATCTGAAAACGGCTGTGGCGCTGACGTTGCCTGAGAATGTGGAGTTGGTGGCATGTGAAACCCGCATGTGGAGCATTCGTTTGTGTGGGATGCTCTACCAGGTTCATTCCTAGATAATGCACTCAAAGGGCACTAAGCATAGAGTGTGAAAACTGAGTTTCCTTGAGAGCTGCTTGGAAGCCTGATGGTGTGTGAAGTTAGTGAGCCAAATGGAGTTGTTCTCCCACAAGAACCACTTGGCTGATCCTTCTTCAATATGCCCTTCACCAACATGCAGTGTTTCCTTGATTGAATTAGCTCTCACACCAATATTTGCGTCTAGAGCCTTTGCATTGAGGGCTACCTGAAAACGGCTGTGGCGCTGAAGTTGCCTGTGAATGTGGAGTTGGTGGCATGTGAAACCCGCATGTGGAGCATTCGTTTGTGTGGGATGCTCATCAATTTCATTTCAGTGCTAGGCACTGAAGGGCACTAAGCATAGAGTGTGAAAACTGAGTTTCCTTGAGAGCTGCTTGGAAGCCTGATGGTGTGTGAAGTTAGTGAGCCAACTGGAGTTGTTCTCCCACAAGAACCACTTGGCTGATCCTTCTTCAATATGCCCTTCACCAACATGCAGTGTTTCCTTGATTGAATTGGCTCTCACACCAATATTTGCGTCTAGAGCCTTTGCATTGAGGGCTATCTGAAAACGGCTGTGGCGCTGACGTTGCCTGAGAATGTGGAGTTGGTGGCATGTGAAACCCGCATGTGGAGCATTCGTTTGTGTGGGATGCTCTACCAGGTTCATTCCTAGATAATGCACTCAAAGGGCACTAAGCATAGAGTGTGAAAACTGAGTTTCCTTGAGAGCTGCTTGGAAGCCTGATGGTGTGTGAAGTTAGTGAGCCAAATGGAGTTGTTCTCCCACAAGAACCACTTGGCTGATCCTTCTTCAATATGCCCTTCACCAACATGCATGTTTCCTTGATTGAATTAGCTCTCACACCAATATTTGCGTCTAGAGCCTTTGCATTGAGGGCTATCTGAAAACGGCTGTGGCGCTGAAGTTGCCTGAGAATGTGGAGTTGGTGGCATGTGAAACCCACATGTGGAGCATTCGTTTGTGTGGGATGCTCTACCAGGTTCATTCCTAGATAATGCACTCAAAGGGCACTAAGCATAGAGTGTGAAAACTGAGTTTCCTTGAGAGCTGCTTGGAAGCCTGATGGTGTGTGAAGTTAGTGAGCCAAATGGAGTTGTTCTCCCACAAGATCCACTCGGCTGATCCTTCTTCAATATGCCCTTCACCAACATGCAGTGTTTCCTTGATTGAATTAGCTCTCACACCAATATTTGCGTCTAGAGCCTTTGCATTGAGGGCTATCTGAAAAGGGCTGTGGCGCTGACGTTGCCTGTGAATGTGGAGTTGTTGGCATGTGAAACCCGCATGTGGAGCATTCGTTTGTGTTGGATGCTCTACCAGGTTCATTCCTAGATAATGCACTGAAAGGGCACTAAGCATAGAGTGTGAAAACTGAGTTTCCTTGAGAGCTGCTTGGAAGCCTGATGGTGTGTGAAGTTAGTGAGCCAAATGGAGTTGTTCTCCCACAAGAACCACTTGGCTGATCCTTCTTCAATATGCCATTCACCAACATGCAGTGTTTCCTTGATTGAATTAGCTCTCACACCAATATTTGCGTCTAGAGCCTTTGCATTGAGGGCTATCTGAAAACGGCTGTGGCGCTGAAGTTGCCTGAGAATGTGGAGTTGGTGGCATGTGAAACCCACATGTGGAGCATTCGTTTGTGTGGGATGCTCTACCAGGTTCATTCCTAGATAATGCACTCAAAGGGCACTAAGCATAGAGTGTGAAAACTGAGTTTCCTTGAGAGCTGCTTGGAAACCTGATGGTGTGTGAAGTTAGTGAGCCAAATGGAGTTGTTCTCCCACAAGAACCACTCGGCTGATCCTTCTTCAATATGCCCTTCACCAACATGCAGTGTTTCCTTGATTGAATTAGCTCTCACACCAATATTTGTGTCTAGAGCCTTTGCATTGAGGGCTATCTGAAAACGGCTGAGGCGCTGAAGTTGCCTGTGAATGTGGAGTTGGTGGCATGTGAAACCCGCATGTGGAGCATTCGTTTGTGTGGGATGCTCACCAAGCTTCATTTCTAGATAATGCACTCAAAGGGCACTAAGCATAGAGTGTGAAAACTGAGTTTCCTTGAGAGCTGCTTGGAAGCCTGATGGTGTGTGAAGTTAGTGAGCCAACTGGAGTTGTTCTCCCGCAAGAACCACTCGGCTGATCCTTCTTCAATATGCCCTTCACCAACATGCATGTTTCCTTGATTGAATTAGCTCTCAAACCAATATTTGCGTCTAGAGCCTTTGCATTGAGGGCTATCTGAAAAGGGCTGTGGCGCCGAAGTTGCCCGAGAATGTGGAGTTGGTGGCATGTGAAACCCGCATGTGGAGCATTCGTTTGTGTGGGATGCTCACCAAGCTTCATTTCAGTCCTGGGCACTCAAAGGGCACTAAGCATAGAGTGTGAAAACTGAGTTTCCTTGAGAGCTGCTTGGAAGCCTGATGGTGTGTGAAGTTAGTGAGCCAAATGGAGTTGTTCTCCCGCAAGAACCACTCCTCTGATCCTTCTTCAATATGCCCTTCACCAACATGCATGATTCCTTGATTGAATTAGCTCTCAAACCAATATTTGCGTCTAGAGCCTTTGCATTGAGGGCTATCTGAAAACGGCTGTGGCGCCGAAGTTGCCTGAGAATGTGGAGTTGGTGGCATGTGAAACCCGCATGTGGAGCATTCGTTTGTGTGGGATGCTCATCAAGCTTCATTTCAGTCCTAGGCACTCAAAGGGCACTAAGCATAGAGTGTGAAAACTGAGTTTCCTTGAGAGCTGCTTGGAAGCCTGATGGTGTGTGAAGTTAGTGAGCCAAATGGAGTTGTTCTCCCACAAGAACCACTCGGCTGATCCTTCTTCAATATGCCCTTCACCAACATGCATGTTTCCATGATTGAATTAGCTCTCACACCAATATTTGCGTCTAGAGCCTTTGCATTGAGGGCTACCTGAAAACGGCTGTGGCGCTGAAGTTGCCTGAGAATGTGGAGTTGGTGGCATGTGAAACCCGCATGTGGAGCATTCGTTTGTGTGGGATGCTCATCAAGCTTCATTTCAGTCCTAGGCACTCAAAGGGCACTAAGCATAGAGTGTGAAAACTGAGTTTCATTGAGAGCTGCTTGGAAGCCTGATGGTGTGTGAAGTTAGTGAGCCAAATGGAGTTGTTCTCCCACAAGGACCACTTGGCTGATCCTTCTTCAATATGCCCTTCACCAACATGCAGTGTTTCCTTGATTGAATTGGCTCTCACACCAATATTTGCGTCTAGAGCCTTTGCATTGAGGGCTATCTGAAAACGGCTGTGGCGCTGAAGTTGCCTGTGAATGTGGAGTTGGTGGCATGTGAAACCGGCATGTGGAGCATTCGTTTGTGTGGGATGCTCTACCAGGTTCATTCCTAGATAATGCACTCAAAGGGCCGTAATCATAGAGTGTGAAAACTGAGTTTCCTTGAGAGCTGCTTGGAAGCCTGATGGTGTGTGAAGTTAGCGAGCGAACTGGAGTTGTTCTCCCACAAGAACCACTCGGCTGATCCTTCTTCAATATGCCCTTCACCAACATGCAGTGTTTCCTTGATTGAATTGGCTCTCACACCAATATTTGCGTCTAGAGCCTTTGCATTGAGGGCTATCTGAAAACGGCTGTGGCACTGAAGTTGCCTGTGAATGTGGAGTTGGTGGCATGTGAAACCCGCATGTGGAGCATTCGTTTGTGTGGGATGCTCTACCAGGTTCATTCCTAGATAATGCACTCAAAGGGCCGTAATCATAGAGTGTGAAAACTGAGTTTCCTTGAGAGCTGCTTGGAAGCCTGATGGTGTGTGAAGTTAGCGAGCGAACTGGAGTTGTTCTCCCACAAGAACCACTCGGCTGATCCTTCTTCAATATGCCCTTCACCAACATGCAGTGTTTCCTTGATTGAATTAGCTCTCACACCAATATTTGCATCTAGAGCCTTTGCATTGAGGGCTATCTGAAAACGGCTGTGGCGCTGACGTTGCCTGAGAATGTGGAGTTGGTGGCATGTGAAACCCGCATGTGGAGCATTCGTTTGTGTGGGATGCTCACCAAGCTTCATTTCAGTCCTAGGCACTCAAAGGGCACTAAGCATAGAGTGTGAAAACTGAGTTTCCTTGAGAGCTGCTTGGAAGCCTGATGGTGTGTGAAGTTAGTGAGCCAAATGGAGTTGTTCTCCCACAAGATCCACTCGGCTGATCCTTCTTCAATATGCCCTTCACCAACATGCAGTGTTTCCTTGATTGAATTAGCTCTCACACCAATATTTGCGTCTAGAGCCTTTGCATTGAGGGCTATCTGAAAAGGGCTGTGGCGCTGACGTTGCCTGTGAATGTGGAGTTGTTGGCATGTGAAACCCGCATGTGGAGCATTCGTTTGTGTTGGATGCTCTACCAGGTTCATTCCTAGATAATGCACTCAAAGGGCACTAAGCATAGAGTGTGAAAACTGAGTTTCCTTGAGAGCTGCTTGGAAACCTGATGGTGTGTGAAGTTAGTGAGCCAAATGGAGTTGTTCTCCCACAAGAACCACTCGGCTGATCCTTCTTCAATATGCCCTTCACCAACATGCAGTGTTTCCTTGATTGAATTAGCTCTCACACCAATATTTGTGTCTAGAGCCTTTGCATTGAGGGCTATCTGAAAACGGCTGAGGCGCTGAAGTTGCCTGTGAATGTGGAGTTGGTGGCATGTGAAACCCGCATGTGGAGCATTCGTTTGTGTGGGATGCTCACCAAGCTTCATTTCTAGATAATGCACTCAAAGGGCACTAAGCATAGAGTGTGAAAACTGAGTTTCCTTGAGAGCTGCTTGGAAGCCTGATGGTGTGTGAAGTTAGTGAGCCAACTGGAGTTGTTCTCCCGCAAGAACCACTCGGCTGATCCTTCTTCAATATGTCCTTCACCAACATGCATGTTTCCTTGATTGAATTAGCTCTCACACCAATATTTGCGTCTAGAGCCTTTGCATTGAGGGCTATCTGAAAACGGCTGTGGCGCCGAAGTTGCCCGAGAATGTGGAGTTGGTGGCATGTGAAACCCGCATGTGGAGCATTCGTTTGTGTGGGATGCTCACCAAGCTTCATTTCAGTCCTGGGCACTCAAAGGGCACTAAGCATAGAGTGTGAAAACTGAGTTTCCTTGAGAGCTGCTTGGAAGCCTGATGGTGTGTGAAGTTAGTGAGCCAACTGGAGTTGTTCTCCCGCAAGAACCACTCCTCTGATCCTTCTTCAATATGCCCTTCACCAACATGCATGATTCCTTGATTGAATTAGCTCTCAAACCAATATTTGCGTCTAGAGCCTTTGCATTGAGGGCTATCTGAAAACGGCTGTGGCGCCGAAGTTGCCTGAGAATGTGGAGTTGGTGGCATGTGAAACCCGCATGTGGAGCATTCGTTTGTGTGGGATGCTCATCAAGCTTCATTTCAGTCCTAGGCACTCAAAGGGCACTAAGCATAGAGTGTGAAAACTGAGTTTCCTTGAGAGCTGCTTGGAAGCCTGATGGTGTGTGAAGTTAGTGAGCCAAATGGAGTTGTTCTCCCACAAGAACCACTCGGCTGATCCTTCTTCAATATGCCCTTCACCAACATGCATGTTTCCATGATTGAATTAGCTCTCACACCAATATTTGCGTCTAGAGCCTTTGCATTGAGGGCTACCTGAAAACGGCTGTGGCGCTGAAGTTGCCTGAGAATGTGGAGTTGGTGGCATGTGAAACCCGCATGTGGAGCATTCGTTTGTGTGGGATGCTCATCAAGCTTCATTTCAGTCCTAGGCACTCAAAGGGCACTAAGCATAGAGTGTGAAAACTGAGTTTCATTGAGAGCTGCTTGGAAGCCTGATGGTGTGTGAAGTTAGTGAGCCAAATGGAGTTGTTCTCCCACAAGGACCACTTGGCTGATCCTTCTTCAATATGCCCTTCACCAACATGCAGTGTTTCCTTGATTGAATTGGCTCTCACACCAATATTTGCGTCTAGAGCCTTTGCATTGAGGGCTATCTGAAAACGGCTGTGGCGCTGAAGGTGCCTGTGAATGTGGAGTTGGTGGCATGTGAAACCGGCATGTGGAGCATTCGTTTGTGTGGGATGCTCTACCAGGTTCATTCCTAGATAATGCACTCAAAGGGCCGTAATCATAGAGTGTGAAAACTGAGTTTCCTTGAGAGCTGCTTGGAAGCCTGATGGTGTGTGAAGTTAGCGAGCGAACTGGAGTTGTTCTCCCACAAGAACCACTCGGCTGATCCTTCTTCAATATGCCCTTCACCAACATGCAGTGTTTCCTTGATTGAATTGGCTCTCACACCAATATTTGCGTCTAGAGCCTTTGCATTGAGGGCTATCTGAAAACGGCTGTGGCACTGAAGTTGCCTGTGAATGTGGAGTTGGTGGCATGTGAAACCGGCATGTGGAGCATTCGTTTGTGTGGGATGCTCTACCAGGTTCATTCCTAGATAATGCACTCAAAGGGCCCTAATCATAGAGTGTGAAAACTGAGTTTCCTTGAGAGCTGCTTGGAAGCCTGATGGTGTGTGAAGTTAGCGAGCGAACTGGAGTTGTTCTCCCACAAGAACCACTCGGCTGATCCTTCTTCAATATGCCCTTCACCAACATGCAGTGTTTCCTTGATTGAATTAGCTCTCACACCAATATTTGCATCTAGAGCCTTTGCATTGAGGGCTATCTGAAAACGGCTGTGGCGCTGACGTTGCCTGAGAATGTGGAGTTGGTGGCATGTGAAACCCGCATGTGGAGCATTCGTTTGTGTGGGATGCTCACCAAGCTTCATTTCAGTCCTAGGCACTCAAAGGGCACTAAGCATAGAGTGTGAAAACTGAGTTTCCTTGAGAGCTGCTTGGAAGCCTGATGGTGTGTGAAGTTAGTGAGCCAAATGGAGTTGTTCTCCCACAAGATCCACTCGGCTGATCCTTCTTCAATATGCCCTTCACCAACATGCAGTGTTTCCTTGATTGAATTAGCTCTCACACCAATATTTGCGTCTAGAGCCTTTGCATTGAGGGCTATCTGAAAAGGGCTGTGGCGCTGACGTTGCCTGTGAATGTGGAGTTGTTGGCATGTGAAACCCGCATGTGGAGCATTCGTTTGTGTTGGATGCTCTACCAGGTTCATTCCTAGATAATGCACTGAAAGGGCACTAAGCATAGAGTGTGAAAACTGAGTTTCCTTGAGAGCTGCTTGGAAGCCTGATGGTGTGTGAAGTTAGTGAGCCAAATGGAGTTGTTCTCCCACAAGAACCACTTGGCTGATCCTTCTTCAATATGCCATTCACCAACATGCAGTGTTTCCTTGATTGAATTAGCTCTCACACCAATATTTGCGTCTAGAGCCTTTGCATTGAGGGCTATCTGAAAACGGCTGTGGCGCTGAAGTTGCCTGAGAATGTGGAGTTGGTGGCATGTGAAACCCACATGTGGAGCATTCGTTTGTGTGGGATGCTCTACCAGGTTCATTCCTAGATAATGCACTCAAAGGGCACTAAGCATAGAGTGTGAAAACTGAGTTTCCTTGAGAGCTGCTTGGAAACCTGATGGTGTGTGAAGTTAGTGAGCCAAATGGAGTTGTTCTCCCACAAGAACCACTCGGCTGATCCTTCTTCAATATGCCCTTCACCAACATGCAGTGTTTCCTTGATTGAATTAGCTCTCACACCAATATTTGTGTCTAGAGCCTTTGCATTGAGGGCTATCTGAAAACGGCTGAGGCGCTGAAGTTGCCTGTGAATGTGGAGTTGGTGGCATGTGAAACCCGCATGTGGAGCATTCGTTTGTGTGGGATGCTCACCAAGCTTCATTTCTAGATAATGCACTCAAAGGGCACTAAGCATAGAGTGTGAAAACTGAGTTTCCTTGAGAGCTGCTTGGAAGCCTGATGGTGTGTGAAGTTAGTGAGCCAACTGGAGTTGTTCTCCCGCAAGAACCACTCGGCTGATCCTTCTTCAATATGCCCTTCACCAACATGCATGTTTCCTTGATTGAATTAGCTCTCACACCAACATTTGCGTCTAGAGCCTTTGCATTGAGGGCTATCTGAAAACGGCTGTGGCGCCGAAGTTGCCCGAGAATGTGGAGTTGGTGGCATGTGAAACCCGCATGTGGAGCATTCGTTTGTGTGGGATGCTCACCAAGCTTCATTTCAGTCCTGGGCACTCAAAGGGCACTAAGCATAGAGTGTGAAAACTGAGTTTCCTTGAGAGCTGCTTGGAAGCCTGATGGTGTGTGAAGTTAGTGAGCCAACTGGAGTTGTTCTCCCGCAAGAACCACTCCTCTGATCCTTCTTCAATATGCCCTTCACCAACATGCATGATTCCTTGATTGAATTAGCTCTCAAACCAATATTTGCGTCTAGAGCCTTTGCATTGAGGGCTATCTGAAAACGGCTGTGGCGCCGAAGTTGCCTGAGAATGTGGAGTTGGTGGCATGTGAAACCCGCATGTGGAGCATTCGTTTGTGTGGGATGCTCATCAAGCTTCATTTCAGTCCTAGGCACTCAAAGGGCACTAAGCATAGAGTGTGAAAACTGAGTTTCCTTGAGAGCTGCTTGGAAGCCTGATGGTGTGTGAAGTTAGTGAGCCAAATGGAGTTGTTCTCCCACAAGAACCACTCGGCTGATCCTTCTTCAATATGCCCTTCACCAACATGCATGTTTCCATGATTGAATTAGCTCTCACACCAATATTTGCGTCTAGAGCCTTTGCATTGAGGGCTACCTGAAAACGGCTGTGGCGCTGAAGTTGCCTGAGAATGTGGAGTTGGTGGCATGTGAAACCCGCATGTGGAGCATTCGTTTGTGTGGGATGCTCATCAAGCTTCATTTCAGTCCTAGGCACTCAAAGGGCACTAAGCATAGAGTGTGAAAACTGAGTTTCATTGAGAGCTGCTTGGAAGCCTGATGGTGTGTGAAGTTAGTGAGCCAAATGGAGTTGTTCTCCCACAAGGACCACTTGGCTGATCCTTCTTCAATATGCCCTTCACCAACATGCAGTGTTTCCTTGATTGAATTGGCTCTCACACCAATATTTGCGTCTAGAGCCTTTGCATTGAGGGCTATCTGAAAACGGCTGTGGCGCTGAAGTTGCCTGTGAATGTGGAGTTGGTGGCATGTGAAACCGGCATGTGGAGCATTCGTTTGTGTGGGATGCTCTACCAGGTTCATTCCTAGATAATGCACTCAAAGGGCCGTAATCATAGAGTGTGAAAACTGAGTTTCCTTGAGAGCTGCTTGGAAGCCTGATGGTGTGTGAAGTTAGTGAGCCAAATGGAGTTGTTCTCCCACAAGAACCACTCGGCTGATCCTTCTTCAATATGCCCTTCACCAACATGCAGTGGTTCCTTGATTGAATTGGCTCTCACACCAATATTTGCGTCTAGAGCCTTTGCATTGAGGGCTATCTGAAACGGCTGTGGCGCTGAAGTTGCCTGAGAATGTGGAGTTGGTGGCATGTGAAACCCGCATGTGGAGCATTCGTTTGTGTGGGATGATCACCAAGCTTCATTTCAGTCCTAGGCACTCAAAGGGCACTAAGCATAGAGTGTGAAAACTGAGTTTCCTTGAGGGCTGCTTGGAAGCCTGATGGTGTGTGAAGTTAGTGAGCCAAATGGAGTTGTTCTCCCACAAGAACCACTCGGCTGATCCTTCTTCAATATGCCCTTCACCAACATGCAGTGTTTCCTTGATTGAATTAGCTCTCACACCAATATTTGCGTCTAGAGCCTTTGCATTGAGGGCTATCTGAAAACGGCTGAGGCGCTGAAGTTGCCTGTGAATGTGGAGTTGGTGGCATGTGAAACCCGCATGTGGAGCATTCGTTTGTTTGGGATGCTCACCAAGCTTCATTTCAGTCCTAGGCACTGAAAGGGCACTAAGCATAGAGTGTGAAAACTGAGTTTCCTTGAGAGCTGCTTGGAAGCCTGATGGTGTGTGAAGTTAGTGAGCCAAATGGAGTTGTTCTCCCACAAGAACCACTTGGCTGATCCTTCTTCAATATGCCCTTCACCAACATGCAGTGTTTCCTTGATTGAATTAGCTCTCACACCAATATTTGCGTCTAGAGCCTTTGCATTGAGGGCTATCTGAAAACGGCTGTGGCGCTGAAGTTGCCTGTGAATGTGGAGTTGGTGGCATGTGAAACCCGCATGTGGAGCATTCGTTTGTGTGGGATGCTCACCAAGCTTCATTTCTAGATAATGCACTCAAAGGGCACTAAGCATAGAGTGTGAAAACTGAGTTTCCTTGAGAGCTGCTTGGAAGCCTGATGGTGTGTGAAGTCAGTGAGCCAAATGGAGTTGTTCTCCCACAAGAACCACTCGGCTGATCCTTCTTCAATATGCCCTTCACCAACATGCAGTGTTTCCTTGATTGAATTAGCTCTCACACCAATATTTGCGTCTAGAGCCTTTGCATTGAGGGCTATCTGAAAACGGCTGTGGCGCTGAAGTTGCCTGAGAATGTGGAGTTGGTGGCATGTGAAACCCGCATGTGGAGCATTCGTTTGTGTGGGATGCTCTACCAGGTTCATTCCTAGATAATGCAGTCAAAGGGCACTAAGCATAGAGTGTGAAAACTGAGTTTCCTTGAGAGCTGCTTGGAAGCCTGATGGTGTGTGAAGTTAGTGAGCCAAATGGAGTTGTTCTCCCACAAGGACCACTTGGCTGATCCTTCTTCAATATGCCCTTCACCAACATGCAGTGTTTCCTTGATTGAATTGGCTCTCACACCAATATTTGCGTCTAGAGCCTTTGCATTGAGGGCTATCTGAAAACGGCTGTGGCGCTGAAGTTGCCTGTGAATGTGGAGTTGGTGGCATGTGAAACCGGCATGTGGAGCATTCGTTTGTGTGGGATGCTCTACCAGGTTCATTCCTAGATAATGCACTCAAAGGGCCCTAATCATAGAGTGTGAAAACTGAGTTTCCTTGAGAGCTGCTTGGAAGCCTGATGGTGTGTGAAGTTAGCGAGCGAACTGGAGTTGTTCTCCCACAAGAACCACTCGGCTGATCCTTCTTCAATATGCCCTTCACCAACATGCAGTGTTTCCTTGATTGAATTAGCTCTCACACCAATATTTGCATCTAGAGCCTTTGCATTGAGGGCTATCTGAAAACGGCTGTGGCGCTGACGTTGCCTGAGAATGTGGAGTTGGTGGCATGTGAAACCCGCATGTGGAGCATTCGTTTGTGTGGGATGCTCACCAAGCTTCATTTCAGTCCTAGGCACTCAAAGGGCACTAAGCATAGAGTGTGAAAACTGAGTTTCCTTGAGAGCTGCTTGGAAGCCTGATGGTGTGTGAAGTTAGTGAGCCAAATGGAGTTGTTCTCCCACAAGAACCACTTGGCTGATCCTTCTTCAATATGCCCTTCACCAACATGCAGTGGTTCCTTGATTGAATTGGCTCTCACACCAATATTTGCGTCTAGAGCCTTTGCATTGAGGGCTATCTGAAAACGGCTGTGGCGCTGAAGTTGCCTGAGAATGTGGAGTTGGTGGCATGTGAAACCCGCATGTGGAGCATTCGTTTGTGTGGGATGATCACCAAGCTTCATTTCAGTCCTAGGCACTCAAAGGGCACTAAGCATAGAGTGTGAAAACTGAGTTTCCTTGAGGGCTGCTTGGAAGCCTGATGGTGTGTGAAGTTAGTGAGCCAAATGGAGTTGTTCTCCCACAAGAACCACTCGGCTGATCCTTCTTCAATATGCCCTTCACCAACATGCAGTGTTTCCTTGATTGAATTAGCTCTCACACCAATATTTGCGTCTAGAGCCTTTGCATTGAGGGCTATCTGAAAACGGCTGAGGCGCTGAAGTTGCCTGTGAATGTGGAGTTGTTGGCATGTGAAACCCGCATGTGGAGCATTCGTTTGTGTTGGATGCTCACCAAGCTTCATTTCAGTCCTAGGCACTGAAAGGGCACTAAGCATAGAGTGTGAAAACTGAGTTTCCTTGAGAGCTGCTTGGAAGCCTGATGGTGTGTGAAGTTAGTGAGCCAAATGGAGTTGTTCTCCCACAAGAACCACTTGGCTGATCCTTCTTCAATATGCCCTTCACCAACATGCAGTGTTTCCTTGATTGAATTAGCTCTCACACCAATATTTGCGTCTAGAGCCTTTGCATTGAGGGCTATCTGAAAACGGCTGTGGCGCTGAAGTTGCCTGTGAATGTGGAGTTGGTGGCATGTGAAACCCGCATGTGGAGCATTCGTTTGTGTGGGATGCTCATCAAGTTTCATTTCAGTGCTAGGCACTGAAGGGCACTAAGCATAGAGTGTGAAAACTGAGTTTCCTTGAGAGCTGCTTGGAAGCCTGATGGTGTGTGAAGTTAGTGAGCCAAATGGAGTTGTTCTCCCACAAGAACCACTCGGCTGATCCTTCTTCAATATGCCCTTCACCAACATGCAGTGTTTCCTTGATTGAATTGGCTCTCACACCAATATTTGCGTCTAGAGCCTTTGCATTGAGGGCTATCTGAAAACGGCTGTGGCGCTGACGTTGCCTGAGAATGTGGAGTTGGTGGCATGTGAAACCCGCATGTGGAGCATTCGTTTGTGTGGGATGATCACCAAGCTTCATTTCAGTCCTAGGCACTCAAAGGGCACTAAGCATAGAGTGTGAAAACTGAGTTTCCTTGAGGGCTGCTTGGAAGCCTGATGGTGTGTGAAGTTAGTGAGCCAAATGGAGTTGTTCTCCCACAAGAACCACTCGGCTGATCCTTCTTCAATATGCCCTTCACCAACATGCAGTGTTTCCTTGATTGAATTAGCTCTCACACCAATATTTGCGTCTAGAGCCTTTGCATTGAGGGCTATCTGAAAACGGCTGTGGCGCTGAAGTTGCCTGAGAATGTGGAGTTGGTGGCATGTGAAACCCGCATGTGGAGCATTCGTTTGTGTGGGATGCTCACCAAGCTTCATTTCAGTCCTAGGCACTCAAAGGGCACTAAGCATAGAGTGTGAAAACTGAGTTTCCTTGAGGGCTGCTTGGAAGCCTGATGGTGTGTGAAGTTAGTGAGCCAAATGGAGTTGTTCTCCCACAAGAACCACTCGGCTGATCCTTCTTCAATATGCCCTTCACCAACATGCAGTGTTTCCTTGATTGAATTAGCTCTCACACCAATATTTGCGTCTAGAGCCTTTGCATTGAGGGCTATCTGAAAACGGCTGAGGCGCTGAAGTTGCCTGTGAATGTGGAGTTGGTGGCATGTGAAACCCGCATGTGGAGCATTCGTTTGTGTGGGATGCTCTACCAGGTTCATTCCTAGATAATGCACTCAAAGGGCACTAAGCATAGAGTGTGAAAACTGAGTTTCCTTGAGAGCTGCTTGGAAGCCTGATGGTGTGTGAAGTTAGTGAGCCAAATGGAGTTGTTCTCCCACAGGAACCACTCGGCTGATCCTTCTTCAATATGCCCTTCACCAACATGCAGCGTTTCCTTGATTGAATTAGCTCTCACACCAATATTTGCGTCTAGAGCCTTTGCATTGAGGGCTATCTGAAAACGGCTGTGGCGCTGACGTTGCCTGAGAATGTGGAGTTGGTGGCATGTGAAACCCGCATGTGGAGCATTCGTTTGTGTGGGATGCTCTACCCAGGTTCATTCCTAGATAATGCACTCAAAGGGCACTAAGCATAGAGTGTGAAAACTGAGTTTCCTTGAGAGCTGCTTGGAAGCCTGATGGTGTGTGAAGTTAGTGAGCCAAATGGAGTTGTTCTCCCACAAGAACCACTTGGCTGATCCTTCTTCAATATGCCCTTCACCAACATGCAGTGTTTCCTTGATTGAATTAGCTCTCACTACCAAATATTTGCGTCTAGAGCCTTTGCATTGAGGGCTATCTGAAAACGGCTGTGGCGCTGAAGTTGCCTGTGAATGTGGAGTTGGTGGCATGTGAAACCCGCATGTGGAGCATTCGTTTGTGTGGGATGCTCATCAAGTTTCATTTCAGTGCTAGGCACTGAAGGGCACTAAGCATAGAGTGTGAAAACTGAGTTTCCTTGAGAGCTGCTTGGAAGCCTGATGGTGTGTGAAGTTAGTGAGCCAAATGGAGTTGTTCTCCCCACAAGAACCACTTGGCTGATCCTTCTTCAATATGCCATTCACCAACATGCAGTGTTTCCTTGATTGAATTAGCTCTCACACCAATATTTGCGTCTAGAGCCTTTGCATTGAGGGCTATCTGAAAACGGCTGTGGCGCTGAAGTTGCCTGAGAATGTGGAGTTGGTGGCATGTGAAACCCGCATGTGGAGCATTCGTTTGTGTGGGATGCTCACCAAGCTTCATTTCAGTCCTAGGCACTCAAAGGGCACTAAGCATAGAGTGTGAAAACTGAGTTTCCTTGAGAGCTGCTTGGAAGCCTGATGGTGTGTGAAGTTAGTGAGCCAAATGGAGTTGTTCTCCCACAAGAACCACTCGGCTGATCCTTCTTCAATATGCCCTTCACCAACATGCAGTGTTTCCTTGATTGAATTAGCTCTCACACCAATATTTGCGTCTAGATCCTTTGCATTGAGGGCTATCTGAAAACGGCTGGGGCGCTGAAGAGCCTGAGAATGTGGAGTTGGTGGCATGTGAAACCCACATGTGGAGCATTCGTTTGTGTGGGATGCTCTACCAGGTTCATTCCTAGATAATGCACTCAAAGGGCACTAAGCATAGAGTGTGAAAACTGAGTTTCCTTGAGAGCTGCTTGGAAGCCTGATGGTGTGTGAAGTTAGTGAGCCAAATGGAGTTGTTCTCCCACAAGATCCACTCGGCTGATCCTTCTTCAATATGCCCTTCACCAACATGCAGTGTTTCCTTGATTGAATTAGCTCTCACACCAATATTTGCGTCTAGAGCCTTTGCATTGAGGGCTATCTGAAAACGGCTGTGGCGCTGACGTTGCCTGTGAATGTGGAGTTGTTGGCATGTGAAACCCGCATGTGGAGCATTCGTTTGTGTTGGATGCTCTACCAGGTTCATTCCTAGATAATGCACTCAAAGGGCACTAAGCATAGAGTGTGAAAACTGAGTTTCCTTGAGAGCTGCTTGGAAGCCTGATGGTGTGTGAAGTTAGTGAGCCAAATGGAGTTGTTCTCCCACAAGAACCACTCGGCTGATCCTTCTTCAATATGCCCTTCACCAACATGCAGTGTTTCCATGATTGAATTAGCTCTCACACAATATTTGCGTCTAGAGCCTTTGCATTAGGGCTACCTGAAAACGGCTGTGGTGCTGAAGTTGCCTGAGAATGTGGATTTGGTGGCATGTGAAACCCGCATGTGGAGCATTCGTTTGTGTGGGATGCTCACCAAGCTTCATTTCAGTCCTAGGCACTCAAAGGGCACTAAGCATAGAGTGTGAAAACTGAGTTTCCTTGAGAGCTGCTTGGAAGCCTGATGGTGTGTGAAGTTAGTGAGCCAAATGGAGTTGTTCTCCCACAAGAACCACTCGGCTGATCCTTCTTCAATATGCCCTTCACCAACATGCAGTGTTTCCTTGATTGAATTAGCTCTCACACCAATATTTGCGTCTAGAGCCTTTGCATTGAGGGCTATCTGAAAACGGCTGTGGCGCTGACGTTGCCTGAGAATGTGGAGTTGGTGCATGTGAAACCCGCATGTGGAGCATTCGTTTGTGTGGGATGCTCATCAAGTTTCATTTCAGTGCTAGGCACTGAAGGGCACTAAGCATAGAGTGTGAAAACTGAGTTTCCTTGAGAGCTGCTTGGAAGCCTGATGGTGTGTGAAGTTAGTGAGCCAAATGGAGTTGTTCTCCCACAAGAACCACTTGGCTGATCCTTCTTCAATATGCCTTCACCAACATGCAGTGTTTCCTTGATTGAATTAGCTCTCACACCAATATTTGCGTCTAGAGCCTTTGCATTGAGGGCTATCTGAAAACGGCTGTGGCGCTGAAGTTGCCTGAGAATGTGGAGTTGGTGGCATGTGAAACCCACATGTGGAGCATTCGTTTGTGTGGGATGCTCTACCAGGTTCATTCCTAGATAATGCACTCAAAGGGCACTAAGCATAGAGTGTGAAAACTGAGTTTCCTGAGAGCTGCTTGGAAACTGATGGTGTGTGAAGCTGGTGAGCCAAATGGAGTTGTTCTCCCACAAGAACCACTCGGCTGATCCTTCTTCAATATGCCCTTCACCAACATGCAGTGTTTCCTTGATTGAATTAGCTCTCACACCAATATTTGCATCTAGAGCCTTTGCATTGAGGGCTATCTGAAAACGGCTGAGGCGCTGAAGTTGCTGTGAATGTGGAGTTGGTGGCATGTGAAACCCGCATGTGGAGCATTCGTTTGTGTGGGATGCTCACCAAGCTTCATTTTAGATAATGCACTCAAAGGGCACTAAGCATAGAGTGTGAAAACTGAGTTTCCTTGAGAGCTGCTTGGAAGCCTGATGGTGTGTGAAGTTAGTGAGCCAACTGGAGTTGTTCTCCCGCAAGAACCACTCGGCTGATCCTTCTTCAATATGCCCTTCACCAACATGCATGTTTCCTTGATTGAATTAGCTCTCAAACCAATATTTGCGTCTAGAGTCTTTGCATTGAGGGCTATCTGAAAATGGCTGTGGCGCCGAAGTTGCCCGAGAATGTGGAGTTGGTGGCATGTGAAACCCGCATGTGGAGCATTCGTTTGTGTGGATGCTCACCAAGCTTCATTTCAGTCCTAGGCACTCAAAGGGCACTAAACATAGAGTGTGAAAACTGAGTTTCCTTGAGAGCTGCTTGGAAGCCTGATGGTGTGTGAAGTTAGTGAGCCAAAAGGAATTGTTCTCCCACAAGAACCACTTGGCTTATCCTTCTTCAATATGCCATTCACCAACATGCAGTGTTTCCTTGATTGAATTAGCTCTCACACCAATATTTGCGTCTAAAGCCTTTGCATTGAGGGCTATCTGAAAACGGCTGTGGCGCTGAAGTTGCCTGAGAATGTGGAGTTGGTGGCATGTGAAACCCGCATGTGGAGCATTCGTTTGTGTGGATGCTCTACCAGGTTCATTCCTAGATAATGCACTCAAAGGGCACTAAACATAGAGTGTGAAAACTGAGTTTCCTTGAGAGCTGCTTGGAAGCCTGATGGTGTGTGAAGTTAGTGAGCAACTGGAGTTGTTCTCCCACAAGAACCACTCGGCTGATCCTTTTTCAATATGCCCTTCACCAACATGCATGTTTCCTTGATTGAATTAGCTCTCACACCAATATTTGCGTCTAGAGCCTTTGCATTGAGGGCTATCTGAAAACGGCTGTGGCGCTGAAGTTGCCTGAGAATGTGGAGTTGGTGGCATGTGAAACCCGCATGTGGAGCATTCGTTTGTGTGGGATGCTCACCAAGCTTCATTTCAGTCCTGGGCACTCAAAGGGCACTAAGCATAGAGTGTGAAAACTGAGTTTCCTTGAGAGCTGCTTGGAAGCCTGATGGTGTGTGAAGTTAGTGAGCCAACTGGAGTTGTTCTCCCACAAGAACCACTCGGCTGATCCTTCTTCAATATGCCCTTCACCAACATGCATGATTCCTTGATTGAATTAGCTCTCACACCAATATTTGCGTCTAGATCCTTTGCATTGAGGGCTATCTGAAAACGGCTGGGGCGCTGAAGTTGCCTGAGAATGTGGAGTTGGTGGCATGTGAAACCCACATGTGGAGCATTCGTTTGTGTGGGATGCTCTACCAGGTTCATTCCTAGATAATGCACTCAAAGGGCACTAAGCATAGAGTGTGAAAACTGAGTTTCCTTGAGAGCTGCTTGGAAGCCTGATGGTGTGTGAAGTTAGTGAGCCAAATGAGTTGTTCTCCCACAAGATCCACTCGGCTGATCCTTCTTCAATATGCCCTTCACCAACATGCAGTGTTTCCTTGATTGAATTAGCTCTCACACCAATATTTGCGTCTAGAGCCTTTGCATTGAGGGCTATCTGAAAACGGCTGTGGCGCTGACGTTGCCTGTGAATGTGGAGTTGTTGCATGTGAAACCCGCATGTGGAGCATTCGTTTGTGTTGGATGCTCTACCAGGTTCATTCCTAGATAATGCACTCAAAGGGCACTAAGCATAGAGTGTGAAAACTGAGTTTCCTTGAGAGCTGCTTGGAAGCCTGATGGTGTGTGAAGTTAGTGAGCCAAATGGAGTTGTTCTCCCACAAGAACCACTCGGCTGATCCTTCTTCAATATGCCCTTCACCAACATGCAGTGTTTCCATGATTGAATTAGCTCTCACACCAATATTTGCGTCTAGAGCCTTTGCATTGAGGGCTACCTGAAACGGCTGTGGTGCTGAAGTTGCCCTGAGAATGTGGATTTGTGGCATGTGAAACCCGCATGTGGAGCATTCGTTTGTGTGGGATGCTCACCAAGCTTCATTTCAGTCCTAGGCACTCAAAGGGCACTAAGCATAGAGTGTGAAAACTGAGTTTCCTTGAGAGCTGCTTGGAAGCCTGATGGTGTGTGAAGTTAGTGAGCCAATGGAGTTGTTCTCCCACAAGAACACTCGGCTGATCCTTCTTCAATATGCCCTTCACCAACATGCAGTGTTTCCTTGATTGAATTAGCTCTCACACCAATATTTGCGTCTAGAGCCTTTGCATTGAGGGCTATCTGAAACGGCTGTGGCGCTGACGTTGCCTGAGAATGTGGAGTTGGTGGCATGTGAAACCGCATGTGGAGCATTCGTTTGTGTGGGATGCTCATCAAGTTTCATTTCAGTGCTAGGCACTGAAGGGCACTAAGCATAGAGTGTGAAAACTGAGTTTCCTTGAGAGCTGCTTGGAAGCCTGATGGTGTGTGAAGTTAGTGAGCCAAATGGAGTTGTTCTCCCACAAGAACCACTTGGCTGATCCTTCTTCAATATGCCCTTCACCAACATGCAGTGTTCCTTGATTGAATTAGCTCTCACACCAATATTTGCGTCTAGAGCCTTTGCATTGAGGGCTATCTGAAAACGGCTGTGGCGCTGAAGTTGCCTGAGAATGTGGAGTTGGTGGCATGTGAAACCCACATGTGGAGCATTCGTTTGTGTGGGATGCTCTACCAGGTTCATTCCTAGATAATGCACTCAAAGGCACTAAGCATAGAGTGTGAAAACTGAGTTTCCTTGAGAGCTGCTTGGAAACCTGATGGTGTGTGAAGCTGGTGAGCAAATGGAGTTGTTCTCCACAAGAACCACTCGGCTGATCCTTCTTCAATATGCCTTCACCAACATGCAGTGTTTCCTTGATTGAATTAGCTCTCACACCAATATTTGCATCTAGAGCCTTTGCATTGAGGGCTATCTGAAAACGGCTGAGGCGCTGAAGTTGCCTGTGAATGTGGAG
>NW_026697579.1:0-39625 GCF_030435755.1 Ochotona princeps
TGTGAGAGATGATTCAATCAAGGAAACACTGCATGTTGGTGAAGGGCATATTGAAGAAGGATCAGCCGAGTGGTTCTTGTGGGAGAACAACTCCATTTGGCTCACTAACTTCACACACCATCAGGCTTCCAAGCAGCTCTCAAGGAAACTCAGTTTTCACACTCTATGCTTAGTGCCCTTTGTATGGCTAGGACTGAAATGAACCTGGTAGAGCATCCCACACAAACGAATGCTCCACATGCGGGTTTCACATGCCACCAACTCCACATTCACAGGCAACTTCAGCGCCACAGCCGTTTTCAGATAGCCCTCAATGCAAAGGCTCTAGACGCAAATATTGGTGTGAGAGCTAATTCAATCAAGGAAACACTGCATGTTGGTGAAGGGCATATTGAAGAAGGATCAGCCGAGTGGTTCTTGTGGGAGAACAACTCCATTTGGCTCACTAACTTCACACACCATCAGGCTTCCAAGCAGCTCTCAAGGAAACTCAGTTTTCACACTCTATGCTTAGTGCCCTTTGAGTGCCTAGGACTGAAATGAACCTGGTAGATCATCCCACACAAACGAATGCTCCACATGCGGGTTTCACATGCCACCAACTCCACATTCACAGGCAACTTCAGCGCCACAGCCGTTTTCAGATAGCCCTCAATGCAAAGGCTCTAGACGCAAATATTGGTGTGAGAGCTAATTCAATCAAGGAAACACTGCATGTTGGTGAAGGGCATATTGAAGAAGGATCAGCCGAGTGGTTCTTGTGGGAGAACAACTCCATTTGGCTCACTAACTTCACACACCATCAGGCTTCCAAGCAGCTCTCAAGGAAACTCAGTTTTCACACTCTATGCTTAGTGCAATTTGAGTGCATTATCTAGGAATGAACCTGGTAGAGCATCCCACACAAACGAATGCTCCACATGCGGGTTTCACATGCCACCAACTCCACATTCACAGGCAACTTCAGCGCCACAGCCGTTTTCAGATAGCCCTCAATGCAAAGGCTCTAGACGCAAATATTGGTGTGAGAGCTAATTCAATCAAGGAAACACTGCATGTTGGTGAAGGGCATATTGAAGAAGGATCAGCCAAGTGGTTCTTGTGGGAGAACAACTCCATTTGGCTCACTAACTTCACACACCATCAGGCTTCCAAGCAGCTCTCAAGGAAACTCAGTTTTCACACTCTATGCTTAGTGCCCTTTGAATGCAGTATCTAGGAATGAACCTGGTAGAGCATCCCACACAAACGAATGTTCCACATGCGGGTTTCACATGCCAGCAACTCCACATTCACAGGCAACTTCAGCGCCACAGCCATTTTCAGATAGCCCTCAATGCAAAGGCTCTAGACGCAAATATTGGTGTGAGAGCTAATTCAATCAAGGAAACACTGCATGTTGGTGAAGGGCATATTGAAGAAGGATCAGCCGAGTGGTTCTTGTGGGAGAACAACTCCATTTGGCTCACTACACACACCATCAGGCTTCCAAGCAGCTCTCAAGGAAACTCAGTTTTCACACTCTATGCTTAGTGCCCTTTGAGTGCATTATCTAGGAATGAACCTGGTAGAGCATCCCACACAAACGAATGCTCCACATGCGGGTTTCACATGCCACCAACTCCACATTCACAGGCAACTTCAGCGCCACAGCCGTTTTCAGATAGCCCTCAATGCAAAGGCTCTAGACGCAAATATTGGTGTGAGAGCTAATTCAATCAAGGAAACACTGCATGTTGGTGAAGGGCATATTGAAGAAGGATCAGCCGAGTGGTACTTGTGGGAGAACAACTCCATTTGGCTCACTAACTTCACACACCATCAGGCTTCCAAGCAGCTCTCAAGGAAACTCAGTTTTCACACTGTATGCTTAATGCCCTTTGAGTGCATTATCTAGGAATGAACCTGGTAGAGCATCCCACACAAACGAATGCTCCACATGTGGGTTTCACATGCCACCAACTCCACATTCACAGGCAACTTCAGCGCCACAGCCGTTTTCAGATAGCCCTCAATGCAAAGGCTCTAGACGCAAATATTGGTGTGAGAGATGATTCAATCAAGGAAACACTGCATGTTGGTGAATGGCATATTGAAGAAGGATCAGCCGAGTGGTTCTTGTGGGAGAACAACTCCATTTGGCTCACTACACACACCATCAGGCTTCCAAGCAGCTCTCAAGGAAACTCAGTTTTCACACTCTATGCTTAGTGCAATTTGAGTGCATTATCTAGGAATGAACCTGGTAGAGCATCCCACACAAACGAATGCTCCACATGCGGGTTTCACATGCCACCAACTCCACATTCACATGCAACTTCAGCGCCACAGCCGTTTTCAGATAGCCCTCAATGCAAAGGCTCTAGACGCAAATATTGGTGTGAGAGCTAATTCAATCAAGGAAACACTGCATGTTGGTGAAGGGCATATTGAAGAAGGATCAGCCGAGTGGTTCTTGTGGGAGAACAACTCCATTTGGCTCACTAACTTCACACACCATGAGGCTTCCAAGCAGCTCTCCAGGAAACTCAGTTTTCACACTCTATGCTTAGTGCCCTTTGAGTGCATGATCTAGGAATGAACCTGGTAGAGCATCCCACACAAACGAATGCTCCACATGCGGGTTTCACATGCCACCAACTCCACATTCACAGGCAACTTCAGCGCCACAGCCGTTTTCAGATAGCCCTCAATGCAAAGGCTCTAGATGCAAATATTGGTGTGAGAGCTAATTCAATCAAGGAAACACTGCATGTTGGTGAAGGGCATATTGAAGAAGGATCAGCCGAGTGGTTCTTGTGGGAGAACAACTCCATTTGGCTCACTAACTTCACACACCATCAGGCTTCCAAGCAGCTCTCAAGGAAACTCAGTTTTCACACTCTATGCTTAGTGCCCTTTGTATGGCTAGGACTGAAATGAACCTGGTAGAGCATCCCACACAAACGAATGCTCCACATGCGGGTTTCACATGCCACCAACTCCACATTCACAGGCAACTTCAGCGCAACAGCCGTTTTCAGATAGCCCTCAATGCAAAGGCTCTAGACGCAAATATTGGTGTGAGAGCTAATTCAATCAAGGAAACACTGCATGTTGGTGAAGGGCATATTGAAGAAGGATCAGCCGAGTGGTTCTTGTGGGAGAACAACTCCATTTGGCTCACTAAGTTCACACACCATCAGGCTTCCAAGCAGCTCTCAAGGAAACTCAGTTTTCACACTCCATGCTTAGTGCCCTTTGAGTGCATTATCTAGGAATGAACCTGGTAGAGCATCCCACACAAACGAATGCTCCACATGCGGGTTTCACTTGCCACCAACTCCACATTCACAGGCAACTTCAGCGCCACAGCCGTTTTCAGATAGCCCTCAATGCAAAGGCTCTAGACGCTAATATTGGTGTGAGAGCTAATTCAATCAAGGAAACACTGCATGTTGGTGAAGGGCATATTGAAGAAGGATCAGCCGAGTGGTTCTTGTGGGAGAACAACTCCATTTGGCTCACTAACTTCACACACCATCAGGCTTCCAAGCAGCTCTCAAGGAAACTCAGTTTTCACACTCTATGCTTAGTGCAATTTGAGTGCATTATCTAGGAATGAACCTGGTAGAGCATCCCACACAAACGAATGCTCCACATGCGGGTTTCACATGCCACCAACTCCACATTCACAGGCAACTTCAGCGCCACAGCCGTTTTCAGATAGCCCTCAATGCAAAGGCTCTAGACGCAAATATTGGTGTGAGAGCTAATTCAATCAAGGAAACACTGCATGTTGGTGAAGGGCATATTGAAGAAGGATCAGCCAAGTGGTTCTTGTGGGAGAACAACTCCATTTGGCTCACTAACTTCACACACCATCAGGCTTCCAAGCAGCTCTCAAGGAAACTCAGTTTTCACACTCTATGCTTAGTGCCCTTTGAATGCAGTATCTAGGAATGAACCTGGTAGAGCATCCCACACAAACGAATGTTCCACATGCGGGTTTCACATGCCAGCAACTCCACATTCACAGGCAACTTCAGCGCCACAGCCGTTTTCAGATAGCCCTCAATGCAAAGGCTCTAGACGCAAATATTGGTGTGAGAGCTAATTCAATCAAGGAAACACTGCATGTTGGTGAAGGGCATATTGAAGAAGGATCAGCCGAGTGGTTCTTGTGGGAGAACAACTCCATTTGGCTCACTACACACACCATCAGGCTTCCAAGCAGCTCTCAAGGAAACTCAGTTTTCACACTCTATGCTTAGTGCCCTTTGAGTGCATTTTCTAGGAATGAACCTGGTAGAGCATCCCACACAAACGAATGCTCCACATGCGGGTTTCACATGCCACCAACTCCACATTCACAGGCAACTTCAGCGCCACAGCCGTTTTCAGATAGCCCTCAATGCAAAGGCTCTAGACGCAAATATTGGTGTGAGAGCTAATTCAATCAAGGAAACACTGCATGTTGGTGAAGGGCATATTGAAGAAGGATCAGCCGAGTGGTACTTGTGGGAGAACAACTCCATTTGGCTCACTAACTTCACACGCCATCAGGCTTCCAAGCAGCTCTCAAGGAAACTCAGTTTTCACACTCTATGCTTAATGCCCTTTTGTGCATTATCTAGGAATGAACCTGGTAGAGCATCCCACACAAACGAATGCTCCACATGTGGGTTTCACATGCCACCAACTCCACATTCACAGGCAACTTCAGCGCCACAGCCGTTTTCAGATAGCCCTCAATGCAAAGGCTCTAGACGCAAATATTGGTGTGAGAGATGATTCAATCAAGGAAACACTGCATGTTGGTGAATGGCATATTGAAGAAGGATCAGCCGAGTGGTTCTTGTGGGAGAACAACTCCATTTGGCTCACTACACACACCATCAGGCTTCCAAGCAGCTCTCAAGGAAACTCAGTTTTCACACTCTATGCTTAGTGCCCTTTGAGTGCATTATCTAGGAATGAACCTGGTAGAGCATCCCACACAAACGAATGCTCCACATGCGGGTTTCACATGCCACCAACTCCACATTCACAGGCAACTTCAGCGCCACAGCCGTTTTCAGATAGCCCTCAATGCAAAGGCTCTAGACGCAAATATTGGTGTGAGAGCTAATTCAATCAAGGAAACACTGCATGTTGGTGAAGGGCATATTGAAGAAGGATCAGCCGAGTGGTTCTTGTGGGAGAACAACTCCATTTGGCTCACTAACTTCACACACCATCAGGCTTCCAAGCAGCTCTCAAGGAAACTCAGTTTTCACACTCCATGCTTAGTGCCCTTTGAGTGCATTATCTAGGAATGAACCTGGTAGAGCATCCCACACAAACGAATGCTCCACATGCGGGTTTCACATGCCACCAACTCCACATTCACAGGCAACTTCAGCGCCACAGCCGTTTTCAGATAGCCCTCAATGCAAAGGCTCTAGACGCAAATATTGGTGTGAGAGCTAATTCAATCAAGGAAACACTGCATGTTGGTGAAGGGCATATTGAAGAAGGATCAGCCGAGTGGTTCTTGTGGGAGAACAACTCCATTTGGCTCACTAAGTTCACACACCATCAGGCTTCCAAGCAGCTCTCAAGGAAACTCAGTTTTCACACTCTATGCTTAGTGCAATTTGAGTGCATTATCTAAGAATGAACCTGGTAGAGCATCCCACACAAACGAATGCTCCACATGCGGGTTTCACATGCCACCAACTCCACATTCACAGGCAACTTCAGCGCCACAGCCGTTTTCAGATAGCCCTCAATGCAAAGGCTCTAGACGCAAATATTGGTGTGAGAGCTAATTCAATCAAGGAAACACTGCATGTTGGTGAAGGGCATATTGAAGAAGGATCAGCCGAGTGGTACTTGTGGGAGAACAACACCATTTGGCTCACTAACTTCACACACCATCAGGCTTCCAAGCAGCTCTCAAGGAAACTCAGTTTTCACACTCTATGCTTAATGCCCTTTGAGTGCATTATCTAGGAATGAACCTGGTAGAGCATCCCACACAAACGAATGCTCCACATGCGGGTTTCACATGCCACCAACTCCACATTCACAGGCAACTTCAGCGCCACAGCCGTTTTCAGATAGCCCTCAATGCAAAGGCTCTAGACGCAAATATTGGTGTGAGAGATGATTCAATCAAGGAAACACTGCATGTTGGTGAAGGGCATATTGAAGAAGGATCAGCCGAGTGGTTCTTGTGGGAGAACAACTCCATTTGGCTCACTACACACACCATCAGGCTTCCAAGCAGCTCTCAAGGAAACTCAGTTTTCACACTCTATGCTTAGTGCAATTTGAGTGCATTATCTAGGAATGAACCTGGTAGAGCATCCCACACAAACGAATGCTCCACATGCGGGTTTCACATGCCACCAACTCCACATTCACAGGCAACTTCAGCGCCACAGCCGTTTTCAGATAGCCCTCAATGCAAAGGCTCTAGACGCAAATATTGGTGTGAGAGCTAATTCAATCAAGGAAACACTGCATGTTGGTGAAGGGCATATTGAAGAAGGATCAGCCGAGTGGTTCTTGTGGGAGAACAACTCCATTTGGCTCACTAACTTCACACACCATCAGGCTTCCAAGCAGCTCTCCAGGAAACTCAGTTTTCACACTCTATGCTTAGTGCCCTTTGAGTGCATTATCTAGGAATGAACCTGGTAGAGCATCCCACACAAACGAATGCTCCACATGCGGGTTTCACATGCCACCAACTCCACATTCACAGGCAACTTCAGCGCCACAGCCGTTTTCAGATAGCCCTCAATGCAAAGGCTCTAGACGCAAATATTGGTGTGAGAGCTAATTCAATCAAGGAAACACTGCATGTTGGTGAAGGGCATATTGAAGAAGGATCAGCCGAGTGGTACTTGTGGGAGAACAACTCCATTTGGCTCACTAACTTCACACACCATCAGGCTTCCAAGCAGCTCTCAAGGAAACTCAGTTTTCACACTCCATGCTTAGTGCCCTTTGAGTGCATTATCTAGGAATGAACCTGGTAGAGCATCCCACACAAACGAATGCTCCACATGCGGGTTTCACATGCCACCAACTCCACATTCACAGGCAACTTCAGCGCCACAGCCGTTTTCAGATAGCCCTCAATGCAAAGGCTCTAGACGCAAATATTGGTGTGAGAGCTAATTCAATCAAGGAAACACTGCATGTTGGTGAAGGGCATATTGAAGAAGGATCAGCCGAGTGGTTCTTGTGGGAGAACAACTCCATTTGGCTCACTAACTTCACACACCATGAGGCTTCCAAGCAGCTCTCAAGGAAACTCAGTTTTCACACTCTATGCTTAGTGCCCTTTGAGTGCATTATCTAGGAATGAACCTGGTAGAGCATCCCACACAAACGAATGCTCCACATGCGGGTTTCACATGCCACCAACTCCACATTCACAGGCAACTTCAGCGCCACAGCCGTTTTCAGATAGCCCTCAATGCAAAGGCTCTAGACACAAATATTGGTGTGAGAGCTAATTCAATCAAGGAAACACTGCATGTTGGTGAAGGGCATATTGAAGAAGGATCAGACGAGTGGTACTTGTGGGAGAACAACTCCATTTGGCTCACTAACTTCACACACCATCAGGCTTCCAAGCAGCTCTCAAGGAAACTCAGGTTTCACACTCTATGCTTAGTGCCCTTTGTATGGCTAGGACTGAAATGAACCTGGTAGAGCATCCCACACAAACGAATGCTCCACATGCGGGTTTCACATGCCACCAACTCCACATTCACAGGCAACTTCAGCGCCACAGCCGTTTTCAGATAGCCCTCAATGCAAAGGCTCTAGACGCAAATATTGGTGTGAGAGCTAATTCAATCAAGGAAACACTGCATGTTGGTGAAGGGCATATTGCAGAAGGATCAGCCGAGTGGTTCTTGTGGGAGAACAACTCCATTTGGCTCACTAACTTCACACACCATCAGGCTTCCAAGCAGCTCTCAAGGAAACTCAGTTTTCACGCTCTATGCTTAGTGCCCTTTGAGTGCATTATCTAGGAATGAACCTGGTAGAGCATCCCACACAAACGAATGCTCCACATGCGGGTTTCACATGCCACCAACTCCACATTCACAGGCAACTTCAGCGCCACAGCCGTTTTCAGATAGCCCTCAATGCAAAGGCTCTAGACGCAAATATTTGTGTGAGAGCTAATTCAATCAAGGAAACACTGCATCTTGCTGAAGGGCATATTGAAGAAGGATCAGCCGAGTGGTTCTTGTGGGAGAACAACTCCATTTGGCTCACTAACTTCACACACCATCAGGCTTCCAAGCAGCTCTCAAGGAAACTCAGTTTTCACACTCTATGCTTAGTGCCCTTTGAGTGCATTATCTAGGAATGAACCTGGTAGAGCATCCCACACAAACGAATGCTCCACATGCGGTTTTCACTTGCCACCAACTCCACATTCACAGGCAACTTCAGCGCCACAGCCGTTTTCAGATAGCCCTCAATGCAAAGGCTCTAGACGCAAATATTGGTGTGAGAGCTAATTCAATCAAGGAAACACTGCATGTTGGTGAAGGGCATATTGAAGAAGGATCAGCCGAGTGGTTCTTGTGGGAGAACAACTCCATTTGGCTCACTAACTTCACACACCATCAGGCTTCCAAGCAGCTCTCAAGGAAACTCAGTTTTCACACTCCATGCTTAGTGAACTTTGAGTGCATTATCTAGGAATGAACCTGGTAGAGCATCCCACACAAACGAATGCTCCACATGCGGGTTTCACATGCCACCAACTCCACATTCACAGGCAACTTCAGCGCCACAGCCGTTTTCAGATAGCCCTCAATGCAAAGGCTCTAGACGCAAATATTGGTGTGAGAGCTAATTCAATCAAGGAAACACTGCATGTTGGTGAAGGGCATATTGAAGAAGAATCAGCCGAGTGGTTCTTGTGGGAGAACAACTCCATTTGGCTCACTACACACACCATCAGGCTTCCAAGCAGCTCTCAAGGAAACTCAGTTTTCACACTCTATGCTTAGTGCCCTTTGTATGGCTAGGAATGAAATGAACCTGGTAGAGCATCCCACACAAACGAATGCTCCACATGCGGGTTTCACATGCCACCAACTCCACACTCACAGGCAACTTCAGCGCCACAGCTGTTTTCAGATAGCCCTCAATGCAAAGGCTCTAGACGCAAATATTGGTGTGAGAGCTAATTCAATCAAGGAAACACTGCATGTTGGTGAAGGGCATATTGAAGAAGGATCAGCCGAGTGGTTCTTGTGGGAGAACAACTCCATTTGGCTCACTAACTTCACACACCATCAGGCTTCCAAGCAGCTCTCAAGGAAACTCAGTTTTCACACTCTATGCTTAGTGCCCTTTGAGTGCATTATCTAGGAATGAACCTGGTAGAGCATCCCACACAAACGAATGCTCCACATGCGGGTTTCACATGCCACCAACTCCACATTCACAGGCAACTTCAGCGCCACAGCCGTTTTCAGATAGCCTCAATGCAAAGGCTCTAGACGCAAATATTGGAGTGTGAGAGCTAATTCAATCAAGGAAACACTGCATGTTGGTGAAGGGCATATTGAAGAAGGATCAGCCGAGTGGTTCTTGTGGGAGAACAACTCCCATTTGGCTCACTAACTTCACACACCATCAGGCTTCCAAGCAGCTCTCAAGGAAACTCAGTTTTCACACTCTATGCTTAGTGCCCTTTGAGTGCATTATCTAGGAATGAACCTGGTAGAGCATCCCACACAAACGAATGCTCCACATGCGGTTTTCACATGCCACCAACTCCACATTCACAGGCAACTTCAGCGCCACAGCCGTTTTCAGATAGCCCTCAATGCAAAGGCTCTAGACGCAAATATTGGTGTGAGAGCTAATTCAATCAAGGAAACACTGCATGTTGGTGAAGGGCATATTGAAGAAGAATCAGCCGAGTGGTTCTTGTGGGAGAACAACTCCATTTGGCTCACTAACTTCACACACCATCAGGCTTCCAAGCAGCTCTCAAGGAAACTCAGTTTCACACTCTATGCTTAGTGCCCTTTGAGTGCATTATCTAGGAATGAACCTGGTAGAGCATCCACACAACGAATGCTCCACATGCGGGTTTCACATGCCACCAACTCCACATTCACAGGCAACTTCAGCGCCACAGCCGTTTCAGATAGCCCTCAATGCAAAGGCTCTAGACGCAAATATTGGTGTGAGAGCTAATTCAATCAAGGAAACACTGCATGTTGGTGAAGGGCATATTGAAGAAGAATCAGCCGAGTGGTTCTTGTGGTGAGAACAACTCCATTTGGCTCACTAACTTCACACACCATCAGGCTTCCAAGCAGCTCTCAAGGAAACTCAGTTTTCACACTCTATGCTTAGTGCAATTTGAGTGCATTATCTAGGAATGAACCTGGTAGAGCATCCCACACAAACGAATGCTCCACATGCGGGTTTCACATGCCACCAACTCCACATTCACAGGCAACTTCAGCGCCACAGCCGTTTTCAGATAGCCCTCAATGCAAAGGCTCTAGACGCAAATATTGGTGTGAGAGCTAATTCAATCAAGGAAACACTGCATGTTGGTGAAGGGCATATTGAAGAAGGATCAGCCAAGTGGTTCTTGTGGGAGAACAACTCCATTTGGCTCACTAACTTCACACACCATCAGGCTTCCAAGCAGCTCTCAAGGAAACTCAGTTTTCACACTCTATGCTTAGTGCCCTTTGAATGCAGTATCTAGGAATGAACCTGGTAGAGCATCCCACACAAACGAATGCTCCACATGCGGGTTTCACATGCCACCAACTCCACATTCACAGGCAACTTCAGCGCCACAGCCATTTTCAGATAGCCCTCAATGCAAAGGCTCTAGACGCAAATATTGGTGTGAGAGCTAATTCAATCAAGGAAACACTGCATGTTGGTGAAGGGCATATTGAAGAAGGATCAGCCGAGTGGTTCTTGTGGGAGAACAACTCCATTTGGCTCACTACACACACCATCAGGCTTCCAAGCAGCTCTCAAGGAAACTCAGTTTTCACACTCTATGCTTAGTGCCCTTTGAGTGCATTATCTAGGAATGAACCTGGTAGAGCATCCCACACAAACGAATGCTCCACATGCGGGTTTCACATGCCACCAACTCCACATTCACAGGCAACTTCAGCGCCACAGCCGTTTTCAGATAGCCCTCAATGCAAAGGCTCTAGACGCAAATATTGGTGTGAGAGCTAATTCAATCAAGGAAACACTGCATGTTGGTGAAGGGCATATTGAAGAAGGATCAGCCGAGTGGTACTTGTGGGAGAACAACTCCATTTGGCTCACTAACTTCACACACCATCAGGCTTCCAAGCAGCTCTCAAGGAAACTCAGTTTTCACACTGTATGCTTAATGCCCTTTGAGTGCATTATCTAGGAATGAACCTGGTAGAGCATCCCACACAAACGAATGCTCCACATGTGGGTTTCACATGCCACCAACTCCACATTCACAGGCAACTTCAGCGCCACAGCCGTTTTCAGATAGCCCTCAATGCAAAGGCTCTAGACGCAAATATTGGTGTGAGAGATGATTCAATCAAGGAAACACTGCATGTTGGTGAATGGCATATTGAAGAAGGATCAGCCGAGTGGTTCTTGTGGGAGAACAACTCCATTTGGCTCACTACACACACCATCAGGCTTCCAAGCAGCTCTCAAGGAAACTCAGTTTTCACACTCTATGCTTAGTGCAATTTGAGTGCATTATCTAGGAATGAACCTGGTAGAGCATCCCACACAAACGAATGCTCCACATGCGGGTTTCACATGCCACCAACTCCACATTCACATGCAACTTCAGCGCCACAGCCGTTTTCAGATAGCCCTCAATGCAAAGGCTCTAGACGCAAATATTGGTGTGAGAGCTAATTCAATCAAGGAAACACTGCATGTTGGTGAAGGGCATATTGAAGAAGGATCAGCCGAGTGGTTCTTGTGGGAGAACAACTCCATTTGGCTCACTAACTTCACACACCATGAGGCTTCCAAGCAGCTCTCCAGGAAACTCAGTTTTCACACTCTATGCTTAGTGCCCTTTGAGTGCATGATCTAGGAATGAACCTGGTAGAGCATCCCACACAAACGAATGCTCCACATGCGGGTTTCACATGCCACCAACTCCACATTCACAGGCAACTTCAGCGCCACAGCCGTTTTCAGATAGCCCTCAATGCAAAGGCTCTAGATGCAAATATTGGTGTGAGAGCTAATTCAATCAAGGAAACACTGCATGTTGGTGAAGGGCATATTGAAGAAGGATCAGCCGAGTGGTTCTTGTGGGAGAACAACTCCATTTGGCTCACTAACTTCACACACCATCAGGCTTCCAAGCAGCTCTCAAGGAAACTCAGTTTTCACACTCTATGCTTAGTGCCCTTTGTATGGCTAGGACTGAAATGAACCTGGTAGAGCATCCCACACAAACGAATGCTCCACATGCGGGTTTCACATGCCACCAACTCCACATTCACAGGCAACTTCAGCGCAACAGCCGTTTTCAGATAGCCCTCAATGCAAAGGCTCTAGACGCAAATATTGGTGTGAGAGCTAATTCAATCAAGGAAACACTGCATGTTGGTGAAGGGCATATTGAAGAAGGATCAGCCGAGTGGTTCTTGTGGGAGAACAACTCCATTTGGCTCACTAAGTTCACACACCATCAGGCTTCCAAGCAGCTCTCAAGGAAACTCAGTTTTCACACTCCATGCTTAGTGCCCTTTGAGTGCATTATCTAGGAATGAACCTGGTAGAGCATCCCACACAAACGAATGCTCCACATGCGGGTTTCACTTGCCACCAACTCCACATTCACAGGCAACTTCAGCGCCACAGCCGTTTTCAGATAGCCCTCAATGCAAAGGCTCTAGACGCTAATATTGGTGTGAGAGCTAATTCAATCAAGGAAACACTGCATGTTGGTGAAGGGCATATTGAAGAAGGATCAGCCGAGTGGTTCTTGTGGGAGAACAACTCCATTTGGCTCACTAACTTCACACACCATCAGGCTTCCAAGCAGCTCTCAAGGAAACTCAGTTTTCACACTCTATGCTTAGTGCAATTTGAGTGCATTATCTAGGAATGAACCTGGTAGAGCATCCCACACAAACGAATGCTCCACATGCGGGTTTCACATGCCACCAACTCCACATTCACAGGCAACTTCAGCGCCACAGCCGTTTTCAGATAGCCCTCAATGCAAAGGCTCTAGACGCAAATATTGGTGTGAGAGCTAATTCAATCAAGGAAACACTGCATGTTGGTGAAGGGCATATTGAAGAAGGATCAGCCAAGTGGTTCTTGTGGGAGAACAACTCCATTTGGCTCACTAACTTCACACACCATCAGGCTTCCAAGCAGCTCTCAAGGAAACTCAGTTTTCACACTCTATGCTTAGTGCCCTTTGAATGCAGTATCTAGGAATGAACCTGGTAGAGCATCCCACACAAACGAATGTTCCACATGCGGGTTTCACATGCCAGCAACTCCACATTCACAGGCAACTTCAGCGCCACAGCCGTTTTCAGATAGCCCTCAATGCAAAGGCTCTAGACGCAAATATTGGTGTGAGAGCTAATTCAATCAAGGAAACACTGCATGTTGGTGAAGGGCATATTGAAGAAGGATCAGCCGAGTGGTTCTTGTGGGAGAACAACTCCATTTGGCTCACTACACACACCATCAGGCTTCCAAGCAGCTCTCAAGGAAACTCAGTTTTCACACTCTATGCTTAGTGCCCTTTGAGTGCATTTTCTAGGAATGAACCTGGTAGAGCATCCCACACAAACGAATGCTCCACATGCGGGTTTCACATGCCACCAACTCCACATTCACAGGCAACTTCAGCGCCACAGCCGTTTTCAGATAGCCCTCAATGCAAAGGCTCTAGACGCAAATATTGGTGTGAGAGCTAATTCAATCAAGGAAACACTGCATGTTGGTGAAGGGCATATTGAAGAAGGATCAGCCGAGTGGTACTTGTGGGAGAACAACTCCATTTGGCTCACTAACTTCACACGCCATCAGGCTTCCAAGCAGCTCTCAAGGAAACTCAGTTTTCACACTCTATGCTTAATGCCCTTTTGTGCATTATCTAGGAATGAACCTGGTAGAGCATCCCACACAAACGAATGCTCCACATGTGGGTTTCACATGCCACCAACTCCACATTCACAGGCAACTTCAGCGCCACAGCCGTTTTCAGATAGCCCTCAATGCAAAGGCTCTAGACGCAAATATTGGTGTGAGAGATGATTCAATCAAGGAAACACTGCATGTTGGTGAATGGCATATTGAAGAAGGATCAGCCGAGTGGTTCTTGTGGGAGAACAACTCCATTTGGCTCACTACACACACCATCAGGCTTCCAAGCAGCTCTCAAGGAAACTCAGTTTTCACACTCTATGCTTAGTGCCCTTTGAGTGCATTATCTAGGAATGAACCTGGTAGAGCATCCCACACAAACGAATGCTCCACATGCGGGTTTCACATGCCACCAACTCCACATTCACAGGCAACTTCAGCGCCACAGCCGTTTTCAGATAGCCCTCAATGCAAAGGCTCTAGACGCAAATATTGGTGTGAGAGCTAATTCAATCAAGGAAACACTGCATGTTGGTGAAGGGCATATTGAAGAAGGATCAGCCGAGTGGTTCTTGTGGGAGAA
The DNA here is from genome assembly GCF_030435755.1 of Ochotona princeps. Taxonomy (NCBI): domain Eukaryota; kingdom Metazoa; phylum Chordata; class Mammalia; order Lagomorpha; family Ochotonidae; genus Ochotona; species Ochotona princeps. Next base: position 14,708 of record NW_026697579.1, read on the forward strand.
CAACTCCATTTGGCTCACTAACTTCACACACCATCAGGCTTCCAAGCAGCTCTCAAGGAAACTCAGTTTTCACACTCCATGCTTAGTGCCCTTTGAGTGCATTATCTAGGAATGAACCTGGTAGAGCATCCCACACAAACGAATGCTCCACATGCGGGTTTCACATGCCACCAACTCCACATTCACAGGCAACTTCAGCGCCACAGCCGTTTTCAGATAGCCCTCAATGCAAAGGCTCTAGACGCAAATATTGGTGTGAGAGCTAATTCAATCAAGGAAACACTGCATGTTGGTGAAGGGCATATTGAAGAAGGATCAGCCGAGTGGTTCTTGTGGGAGAACAACTCCATTTGGCTCACTAAGTTCACACACCATCAGGCTTCCAAGCAGCTCTCAAGGAAACTCAGTTTTCACACTCTATGCTTAGTGCAATTTGAGTGCATTATCTAAGAATGAACCTGGTAGAGCATCCCACACAAACGAATGCTCCACATGCGGGTTTCACATGCCACCAACTCCACATTCACAGGCAACTTCAGCGCCACAGCCGTTTTCAGATAGCCCTCAATGCAAAGGCTCTAGACGCAAATATTGGTGTGAGAGCTAATTCAATCAAGGAAACACTGCATGTTGGTGAAGGGCATATTGAAGAAGGATCAGCCGAGTGGTACTTGTGGGAGAACAACACCATTTGGCTCACTAACTTCACACACCATCAGGCTTCCAAGCAGCTCTCAAGGAAACTCAGTTTTCACACTCTATGCTTAATGCCCTTTGAGTGCATTATCTAGGAATGAACCTGGTAGAGCATCCCACACAAACGAATGCTCCACATGCGGGTTTCACATGCCACCAACTCCACATTCACAGGCAACTTCAGCGCCACAGCCGTTTTCAGATAGCCCTCAATGCAAAGGCTCTAGACGCAAATATTGGTGTGAGAGATGATTCAATCAAGGAAACACTGCATGTTGGTGAAGGGCATATTGAAGAAGGATCAGCCGAGTGGTTCTTGTGGGAGAACAACTCCATTTGGCTCACTACACACACCATCAGGCTTCCAAGCAGCTCTCAAGGAAACTCAGTTTTCACACTCTATGCTTAGTGCAATTTGAGTGCATTATCTAGGAATGAACCTGGTAGAGCATCCCACACAAACGAATGCTCCACATGCGGGTTTCACATGCCACCAACTCCACATTCACAGGCAACTTCAGCGCCACAGCCGTTTTCAGATAGCCCTCAATGCAAAGGCTCTAGACGCAAATATTGGTGTGAGAGCTAATTCAATCAAGGAAACACTGCATGTTGGTGAAGGGCATATTGAAGAAGGATCAGCCGAGTGGTTCTTGTGGGAGAACAACTCCATTTGGCTCACTAACTTCACACACCATCAGGCTTCCAAGCAGCTCTCCAGGAAACTCAGTTTTCACACTCTATGCTTAGTGCCCTTTGAGTGCATTATCTAGGAATGAACCTGGTAGAGCATCCCACACAAACGAATGCTCCACATGCGGGTTTCACATGCCACCAACTCCACATTCACAGGCAACTTCAGCGCCACAGCCGTTTTCAGATAGCCCTCAATGCAAAGGCTCTAGACGCAAATATTGGTGTGAGAGCTAATTCAATCAAGGAAACACTGCATGTTGGTGAAGGGCATATTGAAGAAGGATCAGCCGAGTGGTACTTGTGGGAGAACAACTCCATTTGGCTCACTAACTTCACACACCATCAGGCTTCCAAGCAGCTCTCAAGGAAACTCAGTTTTCACACTCCATGCTTAGTGCCCTTTGAGTGCATTATCTAGGAATGAACCTGGTAGAGCATCCCACACAAACGAATGCTCCACATGCGGGTTTCACATGCCACCAACTCCACATTCACAGGCAACTTCAGCGCCACAGCCGTTTTCAGATAGCCCTCAATGCAAAGGCTCTAGACGCAAATATTGGTGTGAGAGCTAATTCAATCAAGGAAACACTGCATGTTGGTGAAGGGCATATTGAAGAAGGATCAGCCGAGTGGTTCTTGTGGGAGAACAACTCCATTTGGCTCACTAACTTCACACACCATGAGGCTTCCAAGCAGCTCTCAAGGAAACTCAGTTTTCACACTCTATGCTTAGTGCCCTTTGAGTGCATTATCTAGGAATGAACCTGGTAGAGCATCCCACACAAACGAATGCTCCACATGCGGGTTTCACATGCCACCAACTCCACATTCACAGGCAACTTCAGCGCCACAGCCGTTTTCAGATAGCCCTCAATGCAAAGGCTCTAGACACAAATATTGGTGTGAGAGCTAATTCAATCAAGGAAACACTGCATGTTGGTGAAGGGCATATTGAAGAAGGATCAGACGAGTGGTACTTGTGGGAGAACAACTCCATTTGGCTCACTAACTTCACACACCATCAGGCTTCCAAGCAGCTCTCAAGGAAACTCAGGTTTCACACTCTATGCTTAGTGCCCTTTGTATGGCTAGGACTGAAATGAACCTGGTAGAGCATCCCACACAAACGAATGCTCCACATGCGGGTTTCACATGCCACCAACTCCACATTCACAGGCAACTTCAGCGCCACAGCCGTTTTCAGATAGCCCTCAATGCAAAGGCTCTAGACGCAAATATTGGTGTGAGAGCTAATTCAATCAAGGAAACACTGCATGTTGGTGAAGGGCATATTGCAGAAGGATCAGCCGAGTGGTTCTTGTGGGAGAACAACTCCATTTGGCTCACTAACTTCACACACCATCAGGCTTCCAAGCAGCTCTCAAGGAAACTCAGTTTTCACGCTCTATGCTTAGTGCCCTTTGAGTGCATTATCTAGGAATGAACCTGGTAGAGCATCCCACACAAACGAATGCTCCACATGCGGGTTTCACATGCCACCAACTCCACATTCACAGGCAACTTCAGCGCCACAGCCGTTTTCAGATAGCCCTCAATGCAAAGGCTCTAGACGCAAATATTTGTGTGAGAGCTAATTCAATCAAGGAAACACTGCATCTTGCTGAAGGGCATATTGAAGAAGGATCAGCCGAGTGGTTCTTGTGGGAGAACAACTCCATTTGGCTCACTAACTTCACACACCATCAGGCTTCCAAGCAGCTCTCAAGGAAACTCAGTTTTCACACTCTATGCTTAGTGCCCTTTGAGTGCATTATCTAGGAATGAACCTGGTAGAGCATCCCACACAAACGAATGCTCCACATGCGGTTTTCACTTGCCACCAACTCCACATTCACAGGCAACTTCAGCGCCACAGCCGTTTTCAGATAGCCCTCAATGCAAAGGCTCTAGACGCAAATATTGGTGTGAGAGCTAATTCAATCAAGGAAACACTGCATGTTGGTGAAGGGCATATTGAAGAAGGATCAGCCGAGTGGTTCTTGTGGGAGAACAACTCCATTTGGCTCACTAACTTCACACACCATCAGGCTTCCAAGCAGCTCTCAAGGAAACTCAGTTTTCACACTCCATGCTTAGTGAACTTTGAGTGCATTATCTAGGAATGAACCTGGTAGAGCATCCCACACAAACGAATGCTCCACATGCGGGTTTCACATGCCACCAACTCCACATTCACAGGCAACTTCAGCGCCACAGCCGTTTTCAGATAGCCCTCAATGCAAAGGCTCTAGACGCAAATATTGGTGTGAGAGCTAATTCAATCAAGGAAACACTGCATGTTGGTGAAGGGCATATTGAAGAAGAATCAGCCGAGTGGTTCTTGTGGGAGAACAACTCCATTTGGCTCACTACACACACCATCAGGCTTCCAAGCAGCTCTCAAGGAAACTCAGTTTTCACACTCTATGCTTAGTGCCCTTTGTATGGCTAGGAATGAAATGAACCTGGTAGAGCATCCCACACAAACGAATGCTCCACATGCGGGTTTCACATGCCACCAACTCCACACTCACAGGCAACTTCAGCGCCACAGCTGTTTTCAGATAGCCCTCAATGCAAAGGCTCTAGACGCAAATATTGGTGTGAGAGCTAATTCAATCAAGGAAACACTGCATGTTGGTGAAGGGCATATTGAAGAAGGATCAGCCGAGTGGTTCTTGTGGGAGAACAACTCCATTTGGCTCACTAACTTCACACACCATCAGGCTTCCAAGCAGCTCTCAAGGAAACTCAGTTTTCACACTCTATGCTTAGTGCCCTTTGAGTGCATTATCTAGGAATGAACCTGGTAGAGCATCCCACACAAACGAATGCTCCACATGCGGGTTTCACATGCCACCAACTCCACATTCACAGGCAACTTCAGCGCCACAGCCGTTTTCAGATAGCCCTCAATGCAAAGGCTCTAGACGCAAATATTGGTGTGAGAGCTAATTCAATCAAGGAAACACTGCATGTTGGTGAAGGGCATATTGAAGAAGGATCAGCCGAGTGGTTCTTGTGGGAGAACAACTCCATTTGGCTCACTAACTTCACACACCATCAGGCTTCCAAGCAGCTCTCAAGGAAACTCAGTTTTCACACTCTATGCTTAGTGCCCTTTGAGTGCATTATCTAGGAATGAACCTGGTAGAGCATCCCACACAAACGAATGCTCCACATGCGGTTTTCACATGCCACCAACTCCACATTCACAGGCAACTTCAGCGCCACAGCCGTTTTCAGATAGCCCTCAATGCAAAGGCTCTAGACGCAAATATTGGTGTGAGAGCTAATTCAATCAAGGAAACACTGCATGTTGGTGAAGGGCATATTGAAGAAGAATCAGCCGAGTGGTTCTTGTGGGAGAACAACTCCATTTGGCTCACTAACTTCACACACCATCAGGCTTCCAAGCAGCTCTCAAGGAAACTCAGTTTTCACACTCTATGCTTAGTGCCCTTTGAGTGCATTATCTAGGAATGAACCTGGTAGAGCATCCCACACAAACGAATGCTCCACATGCGGGTTTCACATGCCACCAACTCCACATTCACAGGCAACTTCAGCGCCACAGCCGTTTTCAGATAGCCCTCAATGCAAAGGCTCTAGACGCAAATATTGGTGTGAGAGCTAATTCAATCAAGGAAACACTGCATGTTGGTGAAGGGCATATTGAAGAAGAATCAGCCGAGTGGTTCTTGTGGGAGAACAACTCCATTTGGCTCACTAACTTCACACACCATCAGGCTTCCAAGCAGCTCTCAAGGAAACTCAGGTTTCACACTCTATGCTTAGTGCTCTATGTGTGCCTAGGACTGAAATGAAGCTTGATCAGCAACCCACACAAACGAATGCTCCACATGCGGGTTTCACATGCCACCAACTCCACATTCACAGGCAACTTCAGCGCCACAGCCGTTTTCAGATAGCCCTCAATGCAAAGGCTCTAGACGCAAATATTGGTGTGAGAGCTAATTCAATCAAGGAAACATTGCATTTGGTGAAGGGCATATTGAAGAAGGATCAGCAAAGTGGTTCTTGTGGGAGAACAACTCCATTTGGCTCACTAACTTCACACACCATCAGGCTTCCAAGCAGCTCTCAAGGAAACTCAGTTTTCACACTCTATGCTTAGTGCTCTATGTGTGCCTAGGACTGAAATGAACCTTGGTCAGCATCCCACACAAACGAATGCTCCACATGCGGGTTTCACATGCCACCAACTCCACATTCTCAGGCAACTTCAGTGCCACAGCCGTTTTCAGATAGCCCTCAATGCAAAGGCTCTAGACGCAAATATTGGTGTGAGAGATGATTCAATCAAGGAAACACTGCATGTTGGTGAAGGGCATATTGAAGAAGGATCAGCCGAGTGGTTCTTGTGGGAGAGCAACTCCATTTGGCTCACTAACTTCACACACCATCAGGCTTCCAAGCAGCTCTCCAGGAAACTCCGTTTTCACACTCTATGCTTAGTGCTCTATGTGTGCCTAGGACAGAAATGAAGCTTGGTAAGCATCCCACACAAACGAATGCTCCACATGCGGGTTTCACATGCCACCAACTCCACATTCTCAGGCAACTTCATCGCCACAGCCGTTTTCAGATAGCCCTCAATGCAAAGGCTCTAGACGCAAATATTGGTGTGAGAGCTAATTCAATCAAGGAAACACTGCATGTTGGTGAAGGGCATTTTGAAGAAGGATCAGCCGAGTGGTTCTTGTGGCAGAACAACTCCATTTGGCTCACTAATTTCACACACCATCAGGCTTCCAAGAAGCTCTCAAGGAAACTCAGTTTTCACACTCTATGCTTAGTGCCCTTTGTATGGCTAGGACTGAAATGAAGCTTGGTCAGCATCCCACACAAACGAATGCTCCACATGCGGGTTTCACATGCCACCAACTCCACATTCACAGGCAACTTCAGCGCCACAGCCGTTTTCAGATAGCCCTCAATGCAAAGGCTCTAGACGCAAATATTGGTGTGAGAGCTAATTCAATCAAGGAAACACTGCATGTTGGTGAAGGGCATATTGAAGAAGGATCAGTCGAGTGGTTCTTGTGGGAGAACAACTCCATTTGGCTCACTAACTTCACACACCATCAGGCTTCCAAGCAGCTCTCAAGGAAACTCAGTTTTCACCCTCTATGCTTAGTGCCCTTTGAGTGCATTATCTAGGAATGAACCTGGTAGAGCATCCCACACAAACGAATGCTCCACATGCGGGTTTCACATGCCACCAACTCCACATTCACAGGCAACTTCAGCGCCACAGCCGTTTTCAGATAGCCCTCAATGCAAAGGCTCTAGACGCAAATATTGGTGTGAGAGCTAATTCAATCAAGGAAACACTGCATGTTGGTGAAGGGCATATTGAAGAAGGATCAGCCGAGTGGTTCTTGTGGGAGAACAACTCCATTTGGCTCACTAACTTCACACACCATCAGGCTTCCAAGCAGCTCTCAAGGAAACTCAGTTTTCACACTCTATGCTTAGTGCCCTTTGAGTGCATTATCTAGGAATGAACCTGGTAGAGCATCCCACACAAACGAATGCTCCACATGCGGGTTTCACATGCCACCAACTCCACATTCACAGGCAACTTCAGCGCCACAGCCGTTTTCAGATAGCCCTCAATGCAAAGGCTCTAGACGCAAATATTGGTGTGAGAGCTAATTCAATCAAGGAAACACTGCATGTTGGTGAAGGGCATATTGAAGAAGAATCAGCCGAGTGGTTCTTGTGGGAGAACAACTCCATTTGGCTCACTAACTTCACACACCATCAGGCTTCCAAGCAGCTCTCAAGGAAACTCAGTTTTCACACTCTATGCTTAGTGCCCTTTGAGTGCATTATCTAGGATTGAACTTGGTCAGCATCCCACACAAACGAATGCTCCACATGCGGTTTTCACATGCCACCAACTCCACATTCACAGGCAACTTCAGCGCCACAGCCGTTTTCAGATAGCCCTCAATGCAAAGGCTCTAGACGCAAATATTGGTGTGAGAGCTAATTCAATCAAGGAAACACTGCATGTTGGTGAAGGGCATATTGAAGAAGAATCAGCCGAGTGGTTCTTGTGGGAGAACAACTCCATTTGGCTCACTAACTTCACACACCATCAGGCTTCCAAGCAGCTCTCAAGGAAACTCAGTTTTCACACTCTATGCTTAGTGCCCTTTGAGTGCATTATCTAGGAATGAACCTGGTAGAGCATCCCACAGAAACGAATGCTCCACATGCGGGTTTCACATGCCACCAACTCCACATTCACAGGCAACTTCAGCGCCACAGCCGTTTTCAGATAGCCCTCAATGCAAAGGCTCTAGACGCAAATATTTGTGTGAGAGCTAATTCAATCAAAGAAACACTGCATCTTGCTGAAGGGCATATTGAAGAAGGATCAGCCGAGTGGTTCTTGTGGGAGAACAACTCCATTTGGCTCACTAACTTCACACACCATCAGGCTTCCAAGCAGCTCTCAAGAAAACTCAGTTTTCACACTCTATGCTTAGTGCCCTTTGAGTGCATTATCTAGGAATGAACCTGGTAGAGCATCCCACACAAACGAATGCTCCACATGCGGGTTTCACATGCCACCAACTCCACATTCACAGGCAACTTCAGCGCCACAGCCGTTTTCAGATAGCCCTCAATGCAAAGGCTCTAGACGCAAATATTGGTGTGAGAGCTAATTCAATCAAGGAAACACTGCATGTTGGTGAAGGGCATATTGAAGAAGGATCAGCCGAGTGGTTCTTGTGGGAGAACAACTCCATTTGGCTCACTAACTTCACACACCATGAGGCTTCCAAGCAGCTCTCAAGGAAACTCAGTTTTCACACTCTATGCTTAGTGCCCTTTGAGTGCATTATCTAGGAATGAACCTGGTAGAGCATCCCACACAAACGAATGCTCCACATGCGGGTTTCACATGCCACCAACTCCACATTCACAGGCAACTTCAGCGCCACAGCCGTTTTCAGATAGCCCTCAATGCAAAGGCTCTAGACACAAATATTGGTGTGAGAGCTAATTCAATCAAGGAAACACTGCATGTTGGTGAAGGGCATATTGAAGAAGGATCAGCCGAGTGGTACTTGTGGGAGAACAACTCCATTTGGCTCACTAACTTCACACACCATCAGGCTTCCAAGCAGCTCTCAAGTAAACTCAGGTTTCACACTCTATGCTTAGTGCCCTTTGTATGGCTAGGACTGAAATGAACCTGGTAGAGCATCCCACACAAACGAATGCTCCACATGCGGGTTTCACATGCCACCAACTCCACATTCACAGGCAACTTCAGCGCCACAGCCGTTTTCAGATAGCCCTCAATGCAAAGGCTCTAGACGCAAATATTGGTGTGAGAGCTAATTCAATCAAGGAAACACTGCATGTTGGTGAAGGGCATATTGCAGAAGGATCAGCCGAGTGGTTCTTGTGGGAGAACAACTCCATTTGGCTCACTAACTTCACACACCATCAGGCTTCCAAGCAGCTCTCAAGGAAACTCAGTTTTCACACTCTATGCTTAGTGCCCTTTGAGTGCATTATCTAGGAATGAACCTGGTAGAGCATCCCACACAAACGAATGCTCCACATGCGGGTTTCACATGCCACCAACTGCACATTCACAGGCAACTTCAGCGCCACAGCCGTTTTCAGATAGCCCTCAATGCAAAGGCTCTAGACGCAAATATTTGTGTGAGAGCTAATTCAATCAAGGAAACACTGCATCTTGCTGAAGGGCATATTGAAGAAGGATCAGCCGAGTGGTTCTTGTGGGAGAACAACTCCATTTGGCTCACTAACTTCACACACCATCAGGCTTCCAAGCAGCTCTCAAGAAAACTCAGTTTTCACACTCTATGCTTAGTGCCCTTTGAGTGCATTATCTAGGAATGAACCTGGTAGAGCATCCCACACAAACGAATGCTCCACATGCGGGTTTCACATGCCACCAACTCCACATTCACAGGCAACTTCAGCGCCACAGCCGTTTTCAGATAGCCCTCAATGCAAAGGCTCTAGACGCAAATATTGGTGTGAGAGCTAATTCAATCAAGGAAACACTGCATGTTGGTGAAGGGCATATTGAAGAAGCATCAGCCGAGTGGTTCTTGTGGGAGAACAACTCCATTTGGCTCACTAACTTCACACACCATCAGGCTTCCAAGCAGCTCTCAAGGAAACTCAGTTTTCACACTGTATGCTTAGTGCCCTTTGAGTGCATTATCTAGGAATGAACCTTGTCCTGTCCAGCAGGTCAGTCAACGGGGTCGCAGCCACCTAGGAGAGAATGAAGGGACAAGAGACACAAAGAATGGACAGCAAGACAGTAGGTCTGATCAAGCTGTCAGTTTATTGATTTCAACTGAGGGTTTTTATATTCTTCAGTAACTAAGGCTCAGGGAAAGAGAAACTGGGACGCAAGCCATGGTCTCAAGACCGATTGTTCTTGAGCAGCCACCATATCAACAATAGTAACCAGCATATCAACAATAGCATAGGTAATCAGTAACAAGATGTCGGTAAGTACAGCATCAATCACATTCTGAAACAGTTGCTAGGAACAATTGAAGCTAAGCGTGTGATTAGTTTCATAACTTCTTTCCCAAGCATCTAGCCAACCGGGGGTTTCCACTGTCCCATAGGTCTATATTCAAAATGGCTTCAGTGTGGCTATAGTGCACGGCTCCTGACATCTCCCCCTTTTTTCTATATATCAATGAAAGCGGCGAAAAGAGAAAGGTTTGTGAAGCAAGATAAGCGCTGCCTGTCTTAGGTTCATTCTGAGGGACCCTCAGCTCTTACCCGTCTCTGGGCAGCCCTGCCAGTCATCCAGGGCTCCCTGTCTTAGGTTGGTGGGGTATCAGAAAGGTGCCCATCATTGGCTAAACACTTATCTGGCAAAGGCTGTGCCCCATTATATTAGACAAGCCTCTTTGAAGACTGGAGCCGCATGGCATGATGTGGGGGGTTATCACTTGGAGAGTCTCGTCAGATCTTATCCATCTCTGATCACCTATTAACACATCATGCTCAGCCAAACTTGAGTGCTAGGATTTTCCACAGCCAGTGCCATCATGACTTGTCCAATGACAACTTGCTCCCAGGCCTGCTGTTTGCGCATGCAGTACAGGAAGAGCATGGCGACTACTAGCACAGCAACCATCAAGGTTTCTAAGGCCATCATCCTGCTCCATGCCTTGAATATGCAGGCTGCCAGTTTAATGCCATTTAGAATAACTTCTCCTGACATGGGTGGAACTTGGGTCTCATTTACTTTAATTATACTGGTGGCTAACTGACTGGTGAAATTTAGGAAGGCACTAGAACATTGTCCCTGGAGGTATTGATTGATTTTTATCACTCTGGCCAAAACATTATGGACTTTTACTGGAGTGACACATATATGATGGTATATTGGGGAGTAGCTGACTGGTGAAATTCAAAAAGACATACTTAACAATGTACAAGTATTGTTGAAACTACTAACATTCAAGAATCTCATAACACTAACATTGTTACATGTACACAAGACAGTTTTACCAGGAACTGGAGGCCCTAACTGCCCATTATCCCATCTAGCTCCTACATTTCCAAACAGAGAAATGGACCCCAGCTGCTTTTAGGGAAAAGGGACGCCGTCATCTGTTCTTAACTACTTCCTGCTGAGGGGGGGGGGGCGCCGTTGGGTAACAGCAGCTGTAGGGGATCCATCTAGTGGTTCCTGATAGAAGGCAGAAGTCATTAGGTGTTCGATGTACATTCTGGCACTTGAAAGGTTTCTCTTTCTTGAAGTCTAAATAACAAGACATAACATAGTTAACTTTCCCAGCCTAGCAGGTTGTGAGTTCAGTTAGCAGTTTGAATACTTGAGCTTCAGAACTTAGATGTAAAAGAATTGTTAGGTTTCAATCTTTGTCAGAATAAAATTTAATTTAAGACTGTGGACTAGATTTACATCTGTCTAAATTAACTCCTTGAAGTCTCAAATTTTGGAACATATTCAATGAGCTCAATGGAACACATGAACCTTCTTTTAGCTGCATGAAATTGCTAACCTAGATCAATCAGAAGGCACAGTAACAATGCAAGGATTAGCATACAGCATCAGGATATAAGACCATCACAGGACAGGTAAATGCAAACTGACTTCTTAGAGCAAAAGAGTTAAATATTCAGACCTAACCAAAACTGAGATGATAAATCTTTATACTAAAATACAGCAAGATGTACTATTACTTTTACTATAACTCTAAATATATGGTCCTGCATGGGAAGTCAGTGTACACAGTGACTCTAGTGGATTTAACAAATTAGCACTCTTATATGTGACGTCAGTTATCACCTGAGGCTCCAGACACGCAATGTTTAGGCTGTGGAAGCCTCTTGAATCAACAACAACCCCATCAGACCTGGCAACACACAAAGTGGAAGTTCTCTCCTCCATTGAGAAAAGAGCACAACCATCCTCGGTGGTTGCTTCTTTGCACTGGGGCGTGGACCACTGAGTTCCTTCACGGAGGGACACTCTTAGCAGCAGTGTCCTGGCATTCCACACCTGATATGCTTGCTCTCTTGCTGGCTCTCCTGTCAGATCAGAATGCCTTTTGGGCTGATTCTGAGGCCACTGAGTGCTTCTTAAAATTGACAGTCTATGAGTCTGCTGTAAGAACTGTTTCCCATGTTGGAGCATTTTAACATTCTCTGACATCTGAGTTATCATTAAACACTTGCATACATATACTCATATATTTTCCATCTAGCTTATGAGGATTTGGGCTCCCATGGCCAATCTTGAAACTGTACGCTAGCAGTAAGTCCATTTAAAATCATGCAGAACTATTGAGCTGAACAGATCTTGTAGGTCCTGAGAAAACAGTAACAGACATGACTCTCTAAGAGCCTAATTATGCATCTATACATGATTTTTAAAAAGGATTTAGCTTAGCAATTTTCATTCATAAACATGCACATGCATATCAGATAACACACATAAAACAAAACAGCTTTTGTAACAGCTACTTGAGAATTCTGTTAAGTATGTTCAAGTTACCAATTGTTTAGAATTACATTTTGCTCTTAGTAATCTGAATAAACCATATCTATAGTTTACAATTAAACTTTAGCTTTAATGGATACAATAGGCTTGCTGGAATCCTAGAAAACAAAGTATCTATGTTTAGCTCTGTGATACCACCTGTTGGATTTTACACACTCTTGTACTTTTTAGACTTAGCTGTCCTGGCTCCCCACTGGCAAGGTTTCCCAATGTCTTTTCTGCAATTGCCTCCTCCCCCACCATTTTTTTTTTTACAGATCTAATTAATTATCTGTTCTATAATTAATTTCACTAACCGAAAGATGCAACCTTTGAAACACATTCTTCTGACTTTGAGACTACTAGGGGCCTATTTAGAAATTCCAGAACCAAAAGAGTTAAACCTATTAAATATGCCAAGAGTTCTTAAAGTATCTGATCAAAGATTCCTCATTACAATATCCATTCATTTAGTCAGACTGATTCAAACAACACATCAAAAAATTTTTTTGTCACTTATAAATGATCACCCAGACATTTTAAAGTAAATACATACCAAAAAATACTCTTAAACACAGTTCTTTTAAATCATGAGAATTTAACAAAGAGAATATACAGAACACAAGGGATTATCTAACTAAAAGGCAAAATGTATATTTCCTTAGTCAGTCACCAAAAGGGAGATATAACCTTAAACATGGGAATTAGTGCATAAAATCATCTCTTAACTGTTTAAGAACTGTAACAAACTCAAAGGTTGGAACAAGAATAGAGCTTACTGAAGCTGGATAGACAATTGACAAAGCTACCCATTAAACAGAGGCTATTTAAAGTTCAATGCTTCAATTTCTTTTTTTTTTTTCAATGCTTACATTTTTTAACAGTTTTCACAATTGAAGATATTTTTACTTTTAGGTATTTACTAGCATTGCTATGTATGCACACTTCAAAAACTTTTTTTGAATACAGATATCAATTCTAACATCAGCATGTATTAGGTATTAATGTTAAAGACTTACACAATGTTGTAATAGTATCTTTAAAATTATAGCCAATTATATGTAAAGCTTACAAGATTCATTCCTCAACTTTTCTTAAGACATTTTCTTAATAAAAAGATACCAACTTTAAATACAATGGCTTTAAGCAATTTTCAATCATTTCTCATAATTCATGGAAACACATTTTAGCACAAATCCTCCTCAAAACTGGGAAAGAGAAGTTTTTTCAGTCTTCTTCTAGCTGATTTGGAAATTTTTCCCTTTTAAAATGAAGGCAGATAAGAATCACCACAACAGGGACAAAGTCAAATCCCAAATTCTTCAAAGGGCAGACTCCAAGCATGTCCCTTCCTTGTTTTATGGCGGATAGGCCTGGAGCTTCCCCTAAACTTCTGTTTTATTGAAGTCAAGAGAGCTGAAAAAACTTAAATTTAGCTGTTGTCTTGAGAGACTACCTTGGAATTTACTGAAGTTAGTTAACAGGTTTAGTTATCAGTAAGATGAGAATTACTTAAAAGAAGATGTTAAAACACTGTTGTTTTTCACAAGGAATCAGGCTTCAATTACATTGTTTTAAAGGCAAACATTCAGAAAATATACACATTATGACCCATTTTACTATACATCTTTAAAGAATTCGTTGTTCTCCTGCAAGGCAAAATTTCACATATTTCCTTGTAAGTAAGAACACAAGTAATTTACAATCTGGATCAATTTCATGAGTAGGAAACATTTTGACCAATGAACATAAATGCTCTTCTATTTTAATAGCATATATGATGCAATAAATTTAGCATAATTTTGTAATATTGTGAGATTATAATCCAAATTATTTTAAATGACAAGTACATTATTTAAATTTTGTCTCAAGCTTTGAGAGTTCCAGGGATCCTACTAGAACCCCCAAAGTCATGAGACTTGGTTTAGAACTCTGAAGAATTTAGAGGTCTAAATGAGTTAAACAAAAAGTACCTTTAGCATTTAACTGAACATGTTGAATACTGTTAGACCTAATCAATGCCAGGACAGCACTGTAAGCTAAAGACCAAACAGCAAGAAAATGACACACAAATTTTTCCCAGTGGAGGTGGGGAGTCTGGTCTGGCCAGGTCCTGTTAAATTTGTTAGACCTCTCTAAAATTATTTACCAGGAGAGAGAAAAAGGGTTAGTCATGGTCCGTCCCATCTCATCTGTCAGTCACACACGCACCCAATTCAGAACAAGAACAACAACTTAACAATTCAAGACAAAGACACAACTGGAGAAAGAATATTAAAACAAAATTTAGTTTTGTCCGGACAAAAATAATAGAACACCAAGAATATTGACAAAACAAACATAAGCACAAACGCCAAACATGTCGGAACAGAGACATATAACTCTCAAACCTGTTGCAACTTCCAGACTCTTCTTCAAAATACTTTAACCTGGAAAGATTTTGCAAAACAAGCACACATAGGTTCATCTCATGCTTTAAATTATTTTAACAGTGGATTTAGACCACCCTGTATCAGATTACTTTTGTTACGTCAAGTTACAGAACATATTTTTCTTTCCTTTTCTTTTTTCTTTCTTTCTTTTTTCTTTTTTTTTTTTTTTTAACCTTAAGTGGCTTATCTTACCCCGCCTCTCTCAGCCAAGGGGTTGGGTAAAGAAGTGGGAGATGCATGCCTGAAAAGGACTCAATAAGGGCAAAGGTAAAAGGTGTCTGAGTGCCATAATCTTTCACTGCTTGCTTAATATTTTTTAGATCTTTAAACTGCAGTGGTTGATGTTCGTGGCGTGGTGTCCACCACCTCGTGCAGGGGTCTGAATAACAGGGCAGCATATTGCACTCTTCTTGGGGAGAGCTGAAGCTTCACTCTTATGGGGTTCTATTATAGGCTCCTCTTGTAGTAATGAGGCAGGGGCTGAAGGAGCTGCTGCTTCTGAAGCATAAGGTGGAGGTGGGTGAGTTGATCAAGGGGCTTGGCATTGGACTCTGCCTCAATATCTATAATGACAGAAGATGGTCGAGAACCTGGGGAAGGTGAGGGGATAGGTGTGGACAGCCGAGAGTGACTCTTTTTAAGAGATTGTTCTCCCTCAAAAGCCAGATCCTGTAAATCTGGATGCTGAGACTTAATCTTTAAAATATCATAAATCAAAATCCAATAATTAAAAGCCGTAACAGGAATTTTCTCAGGTCCAAAAACTTCATAATAATCTTTAAAACAATCACCTACTCTACACCAAGTTTTCTCATCAATAGAACCGTCCTGGGGATGCCAGAAACAAATCAGACCAACAAAATCCAAAAAGGTTTTGAGGTCTTTCTTTTTCACCCTAATTCCTCGTGTCTTGAATGAATCTATAAGACCTTGCAAGAATAGGTCATGTTATAAGAATGCTTGTCCCATCTTACCTTGTCTCCGTAAGATTTGCGCCGTGAATATTTCCCACGAGCTCGACTTCCGGCGGGTCAACTGTGAAACTGCTCAACCGGTGTTCCTTTCGACACCACGAGAGGCCTCTCCATGAATGATGGCACGGCGTTCTCTCTGTCGGTGGTCTGCACACATCCACGTTGGGCGCCAATTTGTCCTGTCCAGCAGGACAGTCAACGGGGTCGCAGCCACCTAGGAGAGAATGAAGGGACAAGAGACACAAAGAATGGACAGCAAGACAGTAGGTCTGATCAAGCTGTCAGTTTATTGATTTCAACTGAGGGTTTTTATATTCTTCAGTAACTAAGGCTCAGGGAAAGAGAAACTGGGACGCAAGCCATGGTCTCAAGACCGATTGTTCTTGAGCAGCCACCATATCAACAATAGTAACCAGCATATCAACAATAGCATAGGTAATCAGTAACAAGATGTCGGTAAGTACAGCATCAATCACATTCTGAAACAGTTGCTAGGAACAATTGAAGCTAAGCATGTGATTAGTTTCATAACTTCTTTCCCAAGCATCTAGCCAACCGGGGGTTTCCACTGTCCCATAGGTCTATATTCAAAATGGCTTCAGTGTGGCTATAGTGCACGGCTCCTGACATCTCCCCCTTTTTTCTATATATCAATGAAAGCGGCGAAAAGAGAAAGGTTTGTGAAGCAAGATAAGCGCTGCCTGTCTTAGGTTCATTCTGAGGGACCCTCAGCTCTTACCCGTCTCTGGGCAGCCCTGCCAGTCATCCAGGGCTCCCTGTCTTAGGTTGGTGGGGTATCAGAAAGGTGCCCGTCATTGGCTAAACACTTATCTGGCAAAGGCTGTGCCCCATTATATTAGACAAGCCTCTTTGAAGACTGGAGCCGCATGGCATGATGTGGGGGGTTATCACTTGGAGAGTCTCGTCAGATCTTATCCATCTCTGATCACCTATTAACACATCATGCTCAGCCAAACTTGAGTGCTAGGATTTTCCACAGCCAGTGCCATCATGACTTGTCCAATGACAACTTGCTCCCAGGCCTGCTGTTTGCGCATGCAGTACAGGAAGAGCATGGCGACTACTAGCACAGCAACCATCAAGGTTTCTAAGGCCATCATCCTGCTCCATGCCTTGAATATGCAGGCTGCCAGTTTAATGCCATTTAGAATAACTTCTCCTGACATGGGTGGAACTTGGGTCTCATTTACTTTAATTATACTGGTGGCTAACTGACTGGTGAAATTTAGGAAGGCACTAGAACATTGTCCCTGGAGGTATTGATTGATTTTTATCACTCTGGCCAAAACATTATGGACTTTTACTGGAGTGACACATATATGATGGTATATTGGGGAGTAGCTGACTGGTGAAATTCAAAAAGACATACTTAACAATGTACAAGTATTGTTGAAACTACTAACATTCAAGAATCTCATAACACTAACATTGTTACATGTACACAAGACAGTTTTACCAGGAACTGGAGGCCCTAACTGCCCATTATCCCATCTAGCTCCTACATTTCCAAACAGAGAAATGGACCCCAGCTGCTTTTAGGGAAAAGGGACGCCGTCATCTGTTCTTAACTACTTCCTGCTGAGGGGGGGGGGGGCGCCGTTGGGTAACAGCAGCTGTAGGGGATCCATCTAGTGGTTCCTGATAGAAGGCAGAAGTCATTAGGTGTTCGATGTACATTCTGGCACTTGAAAGGTTTCTCTTTCTTGAAGTCTAAATAACAAGACATAACATAGTTAACTTTCCCAGCCTAGCAGGTTGTGAGTTCAGTTAGCAGTTTGAATACTTGAGCTTCAGAACTTAGATGTAAAAGAATTGTTAGGTTTCAATCTTTGTCAGAATAAAATTTAATTTAAGACTGTGGACTAGATTTACATCTGTCTAAATTAACTCCTTGAAGTCTCAAATTTTGGAACATATTCAATGAGCTCAATGGAACACATGAACCTTCTTTTAGCTGCATGAAATTGCTAACCTAGATCAATCAGAAGGCACAGTAACAATGCAAGGATTAGCATACAGCATCAGGATATAAGACCATCACAGGACAGGTAAATGCAAACTGACTTCTTAGAGCAAAAGAGTTAAATATTCAGACCTAACCAAAACTGAGATGATAAATCTTTATACTAAAATACAGCAAGATGTACTATTACTTTTACTATAACTCTAAATATATGGTCCTGCATGGGAAGTCAGTGTACACAGTGACTCTAGTGGATTTAACAAATTAGCACTCTTATATGTGACGTCAGTTATCACCTGAGGCTCCAGACACGCAATGTTTAGGCTGTGGAAGCCTCTTGAATCAACAACAACCCCATCAGACCTGGCAACACACAAAGTGGAAGTTCTCTCCTCCATTGAGAAAAGAGCACAACCATCCTCGGTGGTTGCTTCTTTGCACTGGGGCGTGGACCACTGAGTTCCTTCACGGAGGGACACTCTTAGCAGCAGTGTCCTGGCATTCCACACCTGATATGCTTGCTCTCTTGCTGGCTCTCCTGTCAGATCAGAATGCCTTTTGGGCTGATTCTGAGGCCACTGAGTGCTTCTTAAAATTGACAGTCTATGAGTCTGCTGTAAGAACTGTTTCCCATGTTGGAGCATTTTAACATTCTCTGACATCTGAGTTATCATTAAACACTTGCATACATATACTCATATATTTTCCATCTAGCTTATGAGGATTTGGGCTCCCATGGCCAATCTTGAAACTGTACGCTAGCAGTAAGTCCATTTAAAATCATGCAGAACTATTGAGCTGAACAGATCTTGTAGGTCCTGAGAAAACAGTAACAGACATGACTCTCTAAGAGCCTAATTATGCATCTATACATGATTTTTAAAAAGGATTTAGCTTAGCAATTTTCATTCATAAACATGCACATGCATATCAGATAACACACATAAAACAAAACAGCTTTTGTAACAGCTACTTGAGAATTCTGTTAAGTATGTTCAAGTTACCAATTGTTTAGAATTACATTTTGCTCTTAGTAATCTGAATAAACCATATCTATAGTTTACAATTAAACTTTAGCTTTAATGGATACAATAGGCTTGCTGGAATCCTAGAAAACAAAGTATCTATGTTTAGCTCTGTGATACCACCTGTTGGATTTTACACACTCTTGTACTTTTTAGACTTAGCTGTCCTGGCTCCCCACTGGCAAGGTTTCCCAATGTCTTTTCTGCAATTGCCTCCTCCCCCACCATTTTTTTTTTTTACAGATCTAATTAATTATCTGTTCTATAATTAATTTCACTAACCGAAAGATGCAACCTTTGAAACACATTCTTCTGACTTTGAGACTACTAGGGGCCTATTTAGAAATTCCAGAACCAAAAGAGTTAAACCTATTAAATATGCCAAGAGTTCTTAAAGTATCTGATCAAAGATTCCTCATTACAATATCCATTCATTTAGTCAGACTGATTCAAACAACACATCAAAAAATTTTTTTGTCACTTATAAATGATCACCCAGACATTTTAAAGTAAATACATACCAAAAAATACTCTTAAACACAGTTCTTTTAAATCATGAGAATTTAACAAAGAGAATATACAGAACACAAGGGATTATCTAACTAAAAGGCAAAATGTATATTTCCTTAGTCAGTCACCAAAAGGGAGATATAACCTTAAACATGGGAATTAGTGCATAAAATCATCTCTTAACTGTTTAAGAACTGTAACAAACTCAAAGGTTGGAACAAGAATAGAGCTTACTGAAGCTGGATAGACAATTGACAAAGCTACCCATTAAACAGAGGCTATTTAAAGTTCAATGCTTCAATTTCTTTTTTTTTTTTCAATGCTTACATTTTTTAACAGTTTTCACAATTGAAGATATTTTTACTTTTAGGTATTTACTAGCATTGCTATGTATGCACACTTCAAAAACTTTTTTTGAATACAGATATCAATTCTAACATCAGCATGTATTAGGTATTAATGTTAAAGACTTACACAATGTTGTAATAGTATCTTTAAAATTATAGCCAATTATATGTAAAGCTTACAAGATTCATTCCTCAACTTTTCTTAAGACATTTTCTTAATAAAAAGATACCAACTTTAAATACAATGGCTTTAAGCAATTTTCAATCATTTCTCATAATTCATGGAAACACATTTTAGCACAAATCCTCCTCAAAACTGGGAAAGAGAAGTTTTTTCAGTCTTCTTCTAGCTGATTTGGAAATTTTTCCCTTTTAAAATGAAGGCAGATAAGAATCACCACAACAGGGACAAAGTCAAATCCCAAATTCTTCAAAGGGCAGACTCCAAGCATGTCCCTTCCTTGTTTTATGGCGGATAGGCCTGGAGCTTCCCCTAAACTTCTGTTTTATTGAAGTCAAGAGAGCTGAAAAAACTTAAATTTAGCTGTTGTCTTGAGAGACTACCTTGGAATTTACTGAAGTTAGTTAACAGGTTTAGTTATCAGTAAGATGAGAATTACTTAAAAGAAGATGTTAAAACACTGTTGTTTTTCACAAGGAATCAGGCTTCAATTACATTGTTTTAAAGGCAAACATTCAGAAAATATACACATTATGACCCATTTTACTATACATCTTTAAAGAATTCGTTGTTCTCCTGCAAGGCAAAATTTCACATATTTCCTTGTAAGTAAGAACACAAGTAATTTACAATCTGGATCAATTTCATGAGTAGGAAACATTTTGACCAATGAACATAAATGCTCTTCTATTTTAATAGCATATATGATGCAATAAATTTAGCATAATTTTGTAATATTGTGAGATTATAATCCAAATTATTTTAAATGACAAGTACATTATTTAAATTTTGTCTCAAGCTTTGAGAGTTCCAGGGATCCTACTAGAACCCCCAAAGTCATGAGACTTGGTTTAGAACTCTGAAGAATTTAGAGGTCTAAATGAGTTAAACAAAAAGTACCTTTAGCATTTAACTGAACATGTTGAATACTGTTAGACCTAATCAATGCCAGGACAGCACTGTAAGCTAAAGACCAAACAGCAAGAAAATGACACACAAATTTTTCCCAGTGGAGGTGGGGAGTCTGGTCTGGCCAGGTCCTGTTAAATTTGTTAGACCTCTCTAAAATTATTTACCAGGAGAGAGAAAAAGGGTTAGTCATGGTCCGTCCCATCTCATCTGTCAGTCACACACGCACCCAATTCAGAACAAGAACAACAACTTAACAATTCAAGACAAAGACACAACTGGAGAAAGAATATTAAAACAAAATTTAGTTTTGTCCGGACAAAAATAATAGAACACCAAGAATATTGACAAAACAAACATAAGCACAAACGCCAAACATGTCGGAACAGAGACATATAACTCTCAAACCTGTTGCAACTTCCAGACTCTTCTTCAAAATACTTTAACCTGGAAAGATTTTGCAAAACAAGCACACATAGGTTCATCTCATGCTTTAAATTATTTTAACAGTGGATTTAGACCACCCTGTATCAGATTACTTTTGTTACGTCAAGTTACAGAACATATTTTTCTTTCCTTTTCTTTTTTCTTTCTTTCTTTTTTCTTTTTTTTTTTTTTTAACCTTAAGTGGCTTATCTTACCCCGCCTCTCTCAGCCAAGGGGTTGGGTAAAGAAGTGGGAGATGCATGCCTGAAAAGGACTCAATAAGGGCAAAGGTAAAAGGTGTCTGAGTGCCATAATCTTTCACTGCTTGCTTAATATTTTTTAGATCTTTAAACTGCAGTGGTTGATGTTCGTGGCGTGGTGTCCACCACCTCGTGCAGGGGTCTGAATAACAGGGCAGCATATTGCACTCTTCTTGGGGAGAGCTGAAGCTTCACTCTTATGGGGTTCTATTATAGGCTCCTCTTGTAGTAATGAGGCAGGGGCTGAAGGAGCTGCTGCTTCTGAAGCATAAGGTGGAGGTGGGTGAGTTGATCAAGGGGCTTGGCATTGGACTCTGCCTCAATATCTATAATGACAGAAGATGGTCGAGAACCTGGGGGAAGGTGAGGGGATAGGTGTGGACAGCCGAGAGTGACTCTTTTTAAGAGATTGTTCTCCCTCAAAAGCCAGATCCTGTAAATCTGGATGCTGAGACTTAATCTTTAAAATATCATAAATCAAAATCCAATAATTAAAAGCCGTAACAGGAATTTTCTCAGGTCCAAAAACTTCATAATAATCTTTAAAACAATCACCTACTCTACACAAGTTTTCTCATCAATAGAACCGTCCTGGGGATGCCAGAAACAAATCAGACCAACAAAATCCAAAAAGGTTTTGAGGTCTTTCTTTTTCACCCTAATTCCTCGTGTCTTGAATGAATCTATAAGACCTTGCAAGAATAGGTCATGTTATAAGAATGCTTGTCCCATCTTACCTTGTCTCCGTAAGATTTGCGCCGTGAATATTTCCCACGAGCTCGACTTCCGGCGGGTCAACTGTGAAACTGCTCAACCGGTGTTCCTTTCGACACCACGAGAGGCCTCTCCATGAATGATGGCACGGCGTTCTCTCTGTCGGTGGTCTGCACACATCCACGTTGGGCGCCAATTTGTCCTGTCCAGCAGGACAGTCAACGGGGTCGCAGCCACCTAGGAGAGAATGAAGGGACAAGAGACACAAAGAATGGACAGCAAGACAGTAGGTCTGATCAAGCTGTCAGTTTATTGATTTCAACTGAGGGTTTTTATATTCTTCAGTAACTAAGGCTCAGGGAAAGAGAAACTGGGACGCAAGCCATGGTCTCAAGACCGATTGTTCTTGAGCAGCCACCATATCAACAATAGTAACCAGCATATCAACAATAGCATAGGTAATCAGTAACAAGATGTCGGTAAGTACAGCATCAATCACATTCTGAAACAGTTGCTAGGAACAATTGAAGCTAAGCGTGTGATTAGTTTCATAACTTCTTTCCCAAGCATCTAGCCAACCGGGGGTTTTCCACTGTCCCATAGGTCTATATTCAAAATGGCTTCAGTGTGGCTATAGTGCACGGCTCCTGACATCTCCCCCTTTTTTCTATATATCAATGAAAGCGGCGAAAAGAGAAAGGTTTGTGAAGCAAGATAAGCGCTGCCTGTCTTAGGTTCATTCTGAGGGACCCTCAGCTCTTACCCGTCTCTGGGCAGCCCTGCCAGTCATCCAGGGCTCCCTGTCTTAGGTTGGTGGGGTATCAGAAAGGTGCCCGTCATTGGCTAAACACTTATCTGGCAAAGGCTGTGCCCCCATTATATTAGACAAGCCTCTTTGAAGACTGGAGCCGCATGGCATGATGTGGGGGGTTATCACTTGGAGAGTCTCGTCAGATCTTATCCATCTCTGATCACCTATTAACACATCATGCTCAGCCAAACTTGAGTGCTAGGATTTTCCACAGCCAGTGCCATCATGACTTGTCCAATGACAACTTGCTCCCAGGCCTGCTGTTTGCGCATGCAGTACAGGAAGAGCATGGCGACTACTAGCACAGCAACCATCAAGGTTTCTAAGGCCATCATCCTGCTCCATGCCTTGAATATGCAGGCTGCCAGTTTAATGCCATTTAGAATAACTTCTCCTGACATGGGTGGAACTTGGGTCTCATTTACTTTAATTATACTGGTGGCTAACTGACTGGTGAAATTTAGGAAGGCACTAGAAACATTGTCCCTGGAGGTATTGATTGATTTTTATCACTCTGGCCAAAACATTATGGACTTTTACTGGAGTGACACATATATGATGGTATATTGGGGAGTAGCTGACTGGTGAAATTCAAAAAGACATACTTAACAATGTACAAGTATTGTTGAAACTACTAACATTCAAGAATCTCATAACACTAACATTGTTACATGTACACAAGACAGTTTTACCAGGAACTGGAGGCCCTAACTGCCCATTATCCCATCTAGCTCCTACATTTCCAAACAGAGAAATGGACCCCAGCTGCTTTTAGGGAAAAGGGACGCCGTCATCTGTTCTTAACTACTTCCTGCTGAGGGGGGGGGGGCGCCGTTGGGTAACAGCAGCTGTAGGGGATCCATCTAGTGGTTCCTGATAGAAGGCAGAAGTCATTAGGTGTTCGATGTACATTCTGGCACTTGAAAGGTTTCTCTTTCTTGAAGTCTAAATAACAAGACATAACATAGTTAACTTTCCCAGCCTAGCAGGTTGTGAGTTCAGTTAGCAGTTTGAATACTTGAGCTTCAGAACTTAGATGTAAAAGAATTGTTAGGTTTCAATCTTTGTCAGAATAAAATTTAATTTAAGACTGTGGACTAGATTTACATCTGTCTAAATTAACTCCTTGAAGTCTCAAATTTTGGAACATATTCAATGAGCTCAATGGAACACATGAACCTTCTTTTAGCTGCATGAAATTGCTAACCTAGATCAATCAGAAGGCACAGTAACAATGCAAGGATTAGCATACAGCATCAGGATATAAGACCATCACAGGACAGGTAAATGCAAACTGACTTCTTAGAGCAAAAGAGTTAAATATTCAGACCTAACCAAAACTGAGATGATAAATCTTTATACTAAAATACAGCAAGATGTACTATTACTTTTACTATAACTCTAAATATATGGTCCTGCATGGGAAGTCAGTGTACACAGTGACTCTAGTGGATTTAACAAATTAGCACTCTTATATGTGACGTCAGTTATCACCTGAGGCTCCAGACACGCAATGTTTAGGCTGTGGAAGCCCTCTTGAATCAACAACAACCCCATCAGACCTGGCAACACACAAAGTGGAAGTTCTCTCCTCCATTGAGAAAAGAGCACAACCATCCTCGGTGGTTGCTTCTTTGCACTGGGGCGTGGACCACTGAGTTCCTTCACGGAGGGACACTCTTAGCAGCAGTGTCCTGGCATTCCACACCTGATATGCTTGCTCTCTTGCTGGCTCTCCTGTCAGATCAGAATGCCTTTTGGGCTGATTCTGAGGCCACTGAGTGCTTCTTAAAATTGACAGTCTATGAGTCTGCTGTAAGAACTGTTTCCCATGTTGGAGCATTTTAACATTCTCTGACATCTGAGTTATCATTAAACACTTGCATACATA
>NW_026697580.1:0-46718 GCF_030435755.1 Ochotona princeps
TACTAACTTCACACACCATCAGGCTTCCAAGCAGCTCTCAAGGAAACTCAGTTTTCAGACTCTATGCTTAGTGCCCTTTGAGTGCATTATCTAGGAAGGAACCTGGTAGAGCATCCCACACAAACGAATGCTCCACATGCGGGTTTCACATGCCACCAACTCCACATTCACAGGCAACTTCAGCGCCACAGCCGTTTTCAGATAGCCCTCAATGCAAAGGCTCTAGACGCAAATATTGGTGTGAGAGCTAATTCAATCAAGGGAACACTGCATGTTGGTGAAGGGCATATTGAAGAAGGATCAGCCGAGTGGTTCTTGTGGGAGAACAACTCCATTTGGCTCACTAACTTCACACACCATCAGGCTTCCAAGCAGCTCTCAAGGAAACTCAGTTTTCACACTCTATGCTTAGTGCTCTTTGTGTGCATAGGAATGAAATGAGGCTTGGTCAGCATCCCACACAAACGAATGCTCCACATGCGGGTTTCACATGCCACCAACTCCACATTCACAGGCAACTTCAGCGCCACAGCCGTTTTCAGATAGCCCTCAATGCAAAGGCTCTAGACGCAAATATTGGTGTGAGAGCTAATTCAATCAAGGAAACACTGCATGTTGGTGAAGGGCATATTGAAGAAGGATCAGCCGAGTGGTTCTTGTGAGAGAACAACTCCATTTGGCTCACTAACTTCACACACCATCAGGCTTCCAAGCAGCTCTCAAGGAAACTCAGTTTCCACACTCTATGTTTAGTGCCCTTTGAGTGCATTATCTAGGAATGAACCTGGTAGAGCATCCCACACAAACGAATGCTCCACATGCGGGTTTCACATGCCACCAACTCCACATTCACAGGCAACTTCAGCGCCACAGCCGTTTTCAGATAGCCCTCAATGCAAAGGCTCTAGACGCAAATATTGGTGTGAGAGCTAATTTAATCAAGGAAACACTGCATGTTGGTGAAGGGCATATTGAAGAAGGATCAGCCGAGTGGTTCTTGTGGGAGAACAACTCCATTTTGCTCAATAACTTCACACACCATCAGGCTTCCAAGCAGCTCTCAAGGAAACTCAGTTTTCACACTCTATGCTTAGTGCCCTTTGAGTGCATTATCTAGGAAGGAACCTGGTAGAGCATCCCACACAAACGAATGCTCCACATGCGGGTTTCACATGCCACCAACTCCACATTCACAGGCAACTTCAGCGCCACAGCCGTTTTCAGATAGCCCTCAATGCAAAGGCTCTAGACGCAAATATTGGTGTGAGAGCTAATTCAATCAAGGGAACACTGCATGTTGGTGAAGGGCATATTGAAGAAGGATCAGCCGAGTGGTTCTTGTGGGAGAACAACTCCATTTGGCTCACTAACTTCACACACCATCAGGCTTCCAAGCAGCTCTCAAGGAAACTCAGTTTTCACACTCTATGCTTAGTGCTCTTTGTGTGCCTAGGAATGAAATGAGGCTTGGTCAGCATCCCACACAAACGAAAGCTCCACATGCGGGTTTCACATGCCACCAACTCCACATTCACAGGCAACTTCAGCGCCACAGCCGTTTTCAGATAGCCCTCAATGCAAAGGCTCTAGACGCAAATATTGGTGTGAGAGCTAATTCAATCAAGGAAACACTGCATGTTGGTGAAGGGCATATTGAAGAAGGATCAGCCGAGTGGTTCTTGTGAGAGAACAACTCCATTTGGCTCACTAACTTCACA
Source organism: Ochotona princeps (assembly GCF_030435755.1). Taxonomy (NCBI): domain Eukaryota; kingdom Metazoa; phylum Chordata; class Mammalia; order Lagomorpha; family Ochotonidae; genus Ochotona; species Ochotona princeps. The sequence continues at coordinate 1,719 of NW_026697580.1, forward strand.
CACCATCAGGCTTCCAAGCAGCTCTCAAGGAAACTCAGTTTCCACACTCTATGTTTAGTGCCCTTTGAGTGCATTATCTAGGAATTAACCTGGTAGAGCATCCCACACAAACGAATGCTCCACATGCGGGTTTCACATGCCACCAACTCCACATTCACAGGCAACTTCAGCGCCACAGCCGTTTTCAAATAGCCCTCAATGCAAAGGCTCTAGACGCAAATATTGGTGTGAGAGCTAATTCAATCAAGGAAACACTGCATGTTGGTGAAGGGCATATTGAAGAAGGATCAGCCGAGTGGTTCTTGTGGGAGAACAACTCCATTTGGCTCACTCACTTCACACACCATCAGGCTTCCAAGCAGCTCTCAAGGAAACTCAGTTTTCACACTCTATGCTTAGTGCCCTTTGAGTGCATTATCTAGGAATGAACCTGGTAGAGCATCCCACACAAACGAATGCTCCACATGCGGGTTTCACATGCCACCAACTCCACATTCACAGGCAACTTCAGCGCCACAGCCGTTTTCAGATAGCCCTCAATGCAAAGGCTCTAGACGCAAATATTGGTGTGAGAGCTAATTCAATCATGGAAACACTGCATGTTGGTGAAGGGCATATTGAAGAAGGATCAGCCGAGTGGTTCTTGTGGGAGAACAACTCCATTTGGCTCACTAACTTCACACACCATCAGGCTTCCAAGCAGCTCTCAAGGAAACTCAGTTTTCACACTCTATGCTTAGTGCCCTTTGAGTGCATTATCTAGGAAAGAACCTGGTAGAGCATCCCACACAAACGAATGCTCCACATGCGGGTTTCACATGCCACCAACTCCACATTCACAGGCAACTTCAGCGCCACAGCCGTTTTCAGATAGCCCTCAATGCAAAGGCTCTAGACGCAAATATTGGTGTGAGAGCTAATTCAATCAAGGAAACACTGCATGTTGGTGAAGGGCATATTGAAGAAGGATCAGCCGAGTGGTTCTTGTGGGAGAACAACTCCATTTGGCTCACTCACTTCACACACCATCAGGCTTCCAAGCAGCTCTCAAGGAAACTCAGTTTTCACACTCTATGCTTAGTGCCCTTTGAGTGCATTATCTAGGAATGAACCTGGTAGAGCATCCCACACAAACGAATGCTCCACATGCGGGTTTCACATGCCACCAACTCCACATTCACAGGCAACTTCAGCGCCACAGCCGTTTTCAGATAGCCCTCAATGCAAAGGCTCTAGACGCAAATATTGGTGTGAGAGCTAATTCAATCAAGGAAACACTGCATGTTGGTGAAGGGCATATTGAAGAAGGATCAGCCGAGTGGTTCTTGTGGGAGAATAACTCCATTTGGCTCACTAACTTCACACACCATCAGGCTTCCAAGCAGCTCTCAAGGAAACTCAGTTTTCACACTCTATGCTTAGTGCCCTTTGAGTGCATTATCTAGGAAAGAACCTGGTAGAGCATCCCACACAAACGAATGCTCCACATGCGGGTTTCACATGCCACCAACTCCACATTCACAGGCAACTTCAGCGCCACAGCCGTTTTCAGATAGCCCTCAATGCAAAGGCTCTAGACGCAAATATTGGTGTGAGAGCTAATTCAATCAAGGAAACACTGCATGTTGGTGAAGGGCATATTGAAGAAGGATCAGCCGAGTGGTTCTTGTGGGAGAACAACTCCATTTGGCTCACTAACTTCACACACCATCAGGCTTCCAAGCAGCTCTCAAGGAAACTCAGTTTTCACACTCTATGCTTAGTGCTCTTTGTGTGCCTAGGAATGAAATGAGGCTTGGTCAGCATCCCACACAAACGAAAGCTGCACATGCGGGTTTCACATGCCACCAACTCCACATTCACAGGCAACTTCAGCGCCACAGCCGTTTTCAGAAAGCCCTCAATGCAAAGGCTCTAGACGCAAATATTGGTGTGAGAGCTAATTCAATCAAGGAAACACTGCATGTTGGTGAAGGGCATATTGAAGAAGGATCAGCCGAGTGGTTCTTGTGGGAGAACAACTCCATTTGGCTCACTCACTTCACACACCATCAGGCTTCCAAGCAGCTCTCAAGGAAACTCAGTTTTCACACTCTATGCTTAGTGCTCTTTGTGTGCCTAGGAATGAAATGAAACTTGGTCAGCATCCCACACAAACGAATGCTCCACATGCGGGTTTCACATGCCACCAACTCCACATTCACAGGCAACTTCAGCGCCACAGCCGTTTTCAGATAGCCCTCAATGCAAAGGCTCTAGACGCAAATATTGGTGTGAGAGCTAATTCAATCAAGGAAACACTGCATGTTGGTGAAGGGCATATTGAAGAAGGATCAGCCGAGTGGTTCTTGTGGGAGAACAACTCCATTTGGCTCACTCACTTCACACACCATCAGGCTTCCAAGCAGCTCTCAAGGAAACTCAGTTTTCACACTCTATGCTTAGTGCCCTTTGAGTGCATTATCTAGGAAAGAACCTGGTAGAGCATCCCACACAAACGAATGCTCCACATGCGGGTTTCACATGCCACCAACTCCACATTCACAGGCAACTTCAGCGCCACAGCCGTTTTCAGATAGCCCTCAATGCAAAGGCTCTAGACGCAAATATTGGTGTGAGAGCTAATTCAATCAAGGAAACACTGCATGTTGGTGAAGGGCATATTGAAGAAGGATCAGCCGAGTGGTTCTTGTGGGAGAACAACTCCATTTGGCTCACTAACTTCACACACCATCAGGCTTCCAAGCAGCTCTCAAGGAAACTCAGTTTTCACACTCTATGTTAGTGCCCTTTGAGTGCATTATCTAGGAATTAACCTGGCAGAGCATCCCACAGAAACGAATGCTCCACATGCGGGTTTCACATGCCACCAACTCCACATTCACAGGCAACTTCAGCGCCACAGCCGTTTTCAGATAGCCCTCAATGCAAAGGCTCTAGACGCAAATATTGGTGTGAGAGCTAATTCAATCAAGGAAACACTGCATGTTGGTGAAGGGCATATTGAAGAAGGATCAGCCGAGTGGTTCTTGTGGGAGAACAACTCCATTTGGCTCACTAACTTCACACACCATCAGGCTTCCAAGCAGCTCTCAAGGAAACTCAGTTTTCAGACTCTATGCTTAGTGCCCTTTGAGTGCATTATCTAGGAAGGAACCTGGTAGAGCATCCCACACAAACGAATGCTCCACATGCGGGTTTCACATGCCACCAACTCCACATTCACAGGCAACTTCAGCGCCACAGCCGTTTTCAGATAGCCCTCAATGCAAAGGCTCTAGACGCAAATATTGGTGTGAGAGCTAATTCAATCAAGGGAACACTGCATGTTGGTGAAGGGCATATTGAAGAAGGATCAGCCGAGTGGTTCTTGTGGGAGAACAACTCCATTTGGCTCACTCACTTCACACACCATCAGGCTTCCAAGCAGCTCTCAAGGAAACTCAGTTTTCACACTCTATGCTTAGTGCCCTTTGAGTGCATTATCTAGGAATGAACCTGGTAGAGCATCCCACACAAACGAATGCTCCACATGCGGGTTTCACATGCCACCAACTCCACATTCACAGGCAACTTCAGCGCCACAGCCGTTTTCAGATAGCCCTCAATGCAAAGGCTCTAGACGCAAATATTGGTGTGAGAGCTAATTCAATCAAGGAAACACTGCATTTTGGTGAAGGGCATATTGAAGAAGGATCAGCCGAGTGGTTCTTGTGGGAGAACAACTCCATTTGGCTCACTAACTTCACACACCATCAGGCTTCCAAGCAGCTCTCAAGGAAACTCAGTTTTCACACTCTATGCTTAGTGCTCTTTGTGTGCCTAGGAATGAAATGAGGCTTGGTCAGCATCCCACACAAACGAATGCTGCACATGCGGGTTTCACATGCCACCAACTCCACATTCACAGGCAACTTCAGCGCCACAGCCGTTTTCAGAAAGCCCTCAATGTAAAGGCTCTAGACGCAAATATTGGTGTGAGAGCTAATTCAATCAAGGAAACACTGCATGTTGGTGAAGGGCATATTGAAGAAGGATCAGCCGAGTGGTTCTTGTGGGAGAACAACTCCATTTGGCTCACTAACTTCACACACCATCAGGCTTCCAAGCAGCTCTCAAGGAAACTCAGTTTTCACACTCTATGCTTAGTGCTCTTTGTGTGCCTAGGAATGAAATGAAACTTGGTCAGCATCCCACACAAACGAATGCTCCACATGCGGGTTTCACATGCCACCAACTCCACATTCACAGGCAACTTCAGCGCCACAGCCGTTTTCAGATAGCCCTCAATGCAAAGGCTCTAGACGCAAATATTGGTGTGAGAGCTAATTCAATCAAGGAAACACTGCATGTTGGTGAAGGGCATATTGAAGAAGGATCAGCCGAGTGGTTCTTGTGGGAGAATAACTCCATTTGGCTCACTAACTTCACACACCATCAGGCTTCCAAGCAGCTCTCAAGGAAACTCAGTTTTCACACTCTATGTTTAGTGCCCTTTGAGTGCATTATCTAGGAATTAACCTGGCAGAGCATCCCACAGAAACGAATGCTCCACATGCGGGTTTCACATGCCACCAACTCCACATTCACAGGCAACTTCAGCGCCACAGCCATTTTCAGATAGCCCTCAATGCAAAGGCTCTAGACGCAAATATTGGTGTGAGAGCTAATTCAATCAAGGAAACACTGCATGTTGGTGAAGGGCATATTGAAGAAGGATCAGCCGAGTGGTTCTTGTGGGAGAACAACTCCATTTGGCTCACTAACTTCACACACCATCAGGCTTCCAAGCAGCTCTCAAGGAAACTCAGTTTTCACACTCTATGCTTAGTGCTCTTTGTGTGCCTAGGAATGAAATGAGGCTTGGTCAGCATCCCACACAAACGAATGCTGCACATGCGGGTTTCACATGCCACCAACTCCACATTCACAGGCAACTTCAGCGCCACAGCCGTTTGCAGAAAGCCCTCAATGCAAAGGCTCTAGACGCAAATATTGGTGTGAGAGCTAATTCAATCAAGGAAACACTGCATGTTGGTGAAGGGCATATTGAAGAAGGATCAGCCGAGTGGTTCTTGTGGGAGAACAACTCCATTTGGCTCACTAACTTCACACACCATCAGGCTTCCAAGCAGCTCTCAAGGAAACTCAGTTTTCACACTCTATGCTTAGTGCTCTTTGTGTGCCTAGGAATGAAATGAAGCTTGGTCAGCATCCCACACAAACGAATGCTCCACATGCGGGTTTCACATGCCACCAACTCCACATTCACAGGCAACTTCAGCGCCACAGCCGTTTTCAGATAGCCCTCAATGCAAAGGCTCTAGACGCAAATATTGGTGTGAGAGCTAATTCAATCAAGGAAACACTGCATGTTGGTGAAGGGCATATTGAAGAAGGATCAGCCGAGTGGTTCTTGTGGGAGAATAACTCCATTTGGCTCACTAACTTCACACACCATCAGGCTTCCAAGCAGCTCTCAAGGAAACTCAGTTTTCACACTCTATGCTTAGTGCCCTTTGAGTGCATTATCTAGGAAAGAACCTGGTAGAGCATCCCACACAAACGAATGCTCCACATGCGGGTTTCACATGCCACCAACTCCACATTCACAGGCAACTTCAGCGCCACAGCCGTTTTCAGATAGCCCTCAATGCAAAGGCTCTAGACGCAAATATTGGTGTGAGAGCTAATTCAATCAAGGAAACACTGCATGTTGGTGAAGGGCATATTGAAGAAGGATCAGCCGAGTGGTTCTTGTGGGAGAACAACTCCATTTGGCTCACTCACTTCACACACCATCAGGCTTCCAAGCAGCTCTCAAGGAAACTCAGTTTTCACACTCTATGCTTAGTGCCCTTTGAGTGCATTATCTAGGAATGAACCTGGTAGAGCATCCCACACAAACGAATGCTCCACATGCGGGTTTCACATGCCACCAACTCCACATTCACAGGCAACTTCAGCGCCACAGCCGTTTTCAGATAGCCCTCAATGCAAAGGCTCTAGACGCAAATATTGGTGTGAGAGCTAATTCAATCAAGGAAACACTGCATGTTGGTGAAGGGCATATTGAAGAAGGATCAGCCGAGTGGTTCTTGTGGGAGAACAACTCCATTTGGCTCACTAACTTCACACACCATCAGGCTTCCAAGCAGCTCTCAAGGAAACTCAGTTTTCACACTCTATGCTTAGTGCTCTTTGTGTGCCTAGGAATGAAATGAGGCTTGGTCAGCATCCCACACAAATGAATGCTGCACATGCGGGTTTCACATGCCACCAACTGCACATTCACAGGCAACTTCAGCGCCACAGCCGTTTTCAGATAGCCCTCAATGCAAAGGCTCTAGACGCAAATATTGGTGTGAGAGCTAATTCAATCAAGGAAACACTGCATGTTGGTGAAGGGCATATTGAAGAAGGATCAGCCGAGTGGTTCTTGTGGGAGAACAACTCCATTTGGCTCACTAACTTCACACACCATCAGGCTTCCAAGCAGCTCTCAAGGAAACTCAGTTTTCACACTCTATGCTTAGTGCTCTTTGTGTGCCTAGGAATGAAATGAAGCTTGGTCAGCATCCCACACAAACGAATGCTCCACATGCGGGTTTCACATGCCACCAACTCCACATTCACAGGCAACTTCAGCGCCACAGCCGTTTTCAGATAGCCCTCAATGCAAAGGCTCTAGACGCAAATATTGGTGTGAGAGCTAATTCAATCAAGGAAACACTGCATGTTGGTGAAGGGCATATTGAAGAAGGATCAGCCGAGTGGTTCTTGTGGGAGAACAACTCCATTTGGCTCACTAACTTCACACACCATCAGGCTTCCAAGCAGCTCTCAAGGAAACTCAGTTTTCACACTCTATGTTTAGTGCCCTTTGAGTGCATTATCTAGGAATTAACCTGGCAGAGCATCCCACAGAAACGAATGCTCCACATGCGGGTTTCACATGCCATCAACTCCACATTCACAGGCAACTTCAGCGCCACAGCCGTTTTCAGATAGCCCTCAATGCAAAGGCTCTAGACGCAAATATTGGTGTGAGAGCTAATTCAATCAAGGAAACACTGCATGTTGGTGAAGGGCATATTGAAGAAGGATCAGCCGAGTGGTTCTTGTGGGAGAACAACTCCATTTTGCTCAATAACTTCACACACCATCAGGCTTCCAAGCAGCTCTCAAGGAAACTCAGTTTTCACACTCTATGCTTAGTGCCCTTTGAGTGCATTATCTAGGAAGGAACCTGGTAGAGCATCCCACACAAACGAATGCTCCACATGCGGGTTTCACATGCCACCAACTCCACATTCACAGGCAACTTCAGCGCCACAGCCGTTTTCAGATAGCCCTCAATGCAAAGGCTCTAGACGCAAATATTGGTGTGAGAGCTAATTCAATCAAGGGAACACTGCATGTTGGTGAAGGGCATATTGAAGAAGGATCAGCCGAGTGGTTCTTGTGGGAGAACAACTCCATTTGGCTCACTAACTTCACACACCATCAGGCTTCCAAGCAGCTCTCAAGGAAACTCAGTTTTCACACTCTATGCTTAGTGCTCTTTGTGTGCCTAGGAATGAAATGAGGCTTGGTCAGCATCCCACACAAACGAATGCTCCACATGCGGGTTTCACATGCCACCAACTCCACATTCACAGGCAACTTCAGCGCCACAGCCGTTTTCAGATAGCCCTCAATGCAAAGGCTCTAGACGCAAATATTGGTGTGAGAGCTAATTCAATCAAGGAAACACTGCATGTTGGTGAAGGGCATATTGAAGAAGGATCAGCCGAGTGGTTCTTGTGAGAGAACAACTCCATTTGGCTCACTAACTTCACACACCATCAGGCTTCCAAGCAGCTCTCAAGGAAACTCAGTTTCACACTCTATGTTTAGTGCCCTTTGAGTGCATTATCTAGGAATTAACCTGGTAGAGCATCCCACACAAACGAATGCTCCACATGCGGGTTTCACATGCCACCAACTCCACATTCACAGGCAACTTCAGCGCCACAGCCGTTTTCAAATAGCCCTCAATGCAAAGGCTCTAGACGCAAATATTGGTGTGAGAGCTAATTCAATCAAGGAAACACTGCATGTTGGTGAAGGGCATATTGAAGAAGGATCAGCCGAGTGGTTCTTGTGGGAGAACAACTCCATTTGGCTCACTCACTTCACACACCATCAGGCTTCCAAGCAGCTCTCAAGGAAACTCAGTTTTCACACTCTATGCTTAGTGCCCTTTGAGTGCATTATCTAGGAATGAACCTGGTAGAGCATCCCACACAAACGAATGCTCCACATGCGGGTTTCACATGCCACCAACTCCACATTCACAGGCAACTTCAGCGCCACAGCCGTTTTCAGATAGCCCTCAATGCAAAGGCTCTAGACGCAAATATTGGTGTGAGAGCTAATTCAATCATGGAAACACTGCATGTTGGTGAAGGGCATATTGAAGAAGGATCAGCCGAGTGGTTCTTGTGGGAGAACAACTCCATTTGGCTCACTAACTTCACACACCATCAGGCTTCCAAGCAGCTCTCAAGGAAACTCAGTTTTCACACTCTATGCTTAGTGCCCTTTGAGTGCATTATCTAGGAAAGAACCTGGTAGAGCATCCCACACAAACGAATGCTCCACATGCGGGTTTCACATGCCACCAACTCCACATTCACAGGCAACTTCAGCGCCACAGCCGTTTTCAGATAGCCCTCAATGCAAAGGCTCTAGACGCAAATATTGGTGTGAGAGCTAATTCAATCAAGGAAACACTGCATGTTGGTGAAGGGCATATTGAAGAAGGATCAGCCGAGTGGTTCTTGTGGGAGAACAACTCCATTTGGCTCACTCACTTCACACACCATCAGGCTTCCAAGCAGCTCTCAAGGAAACTCAGTTTTCACACTCTATGCTTAGTGCCCTTTGAGTGCATTATCTAGGAATGAACCTGGTAGAGCATCCCACACAAACGAATGCTCCACATGCGGGTTTCACATGCCACCAACTCCACATTCACAGGCAACTTCAGCGCCACAGCCGTTTTCAGATAGCCCTCAATGCAAAGGCTCTAGACGCAAATATTGGTGTGAGAGCTAATTCAATCAAGGAAACACTGCATGTTGGTGAAGGGCATATTGAAGAAGGATCAGCCGAGTGGTTCTTGTGGGAGAACAACTCCATTTGGCTCACTAACTTCACACACCATCAGGCTTCCAAGCAGCTCTCAAGGAAACTCAGTTTTCACACTCTATGCTTAGTGTTCTTTGTGTGCCTAGGAATGCAATGAAGCTTGGTCAGCATCCCACACAAACGAATGCTCCACATGCGGGTTTCACATGCCACCAACTCCACATTCACAGGCAACTTCAGCGCCACAGCCGTTTTCAGATAGCCCTCAATGCAAAGGCTCTAGACGCAAATATTGGTGTGAGAGCTAATTCAATCAAGGAAACACTGCATGTTGGTGAAGGGCATATTGAAGAAGGATCAGCCGAGTGGTTCTTGTGGGAGAATAACTCCATTTGGCTCACTAACTTCACACACCATCAGGCTTCCAAGCAGCTCTCAAGGAAACTCAGTTTTCACACTCTATGCTTAGTGCCCTTTGAGTGCATTATCTAGGAAAGAACCTGGTAGAGCATCCCACACAAACGAATGCTCCACATGCGGGTTTCACATGCCACCAACTCCACATTCACAGGCAACTTCAGCGCCACAGCCGTTTTCAGATAGCCCTCAATGCAAAGGCTCTAGACGCAAATATTGGTGTGAGAGCTAATTCAATCAAGGAAACACTGCATGTTGGTGAAGGGCATATTGAAGAAGGATCAGCCGAGTGGTTCTTGTGGGAGAACAACTCCATTTGGCTCACTAACTTCACACACCATCAGGCTTCCAAGCAGCTCTCAAGGAAACTCAGTTTTCACACTCTATGCTTAGTGCTCTTTGTGTGCCTAGGAATGAAATGAGGCTTGGTCAGCATCCCACACAAACGAAAGCTGCACATGCGGGTTTCACATGCCACCAACTCCACATTCACAGGCAACTTCAGCGCCACAGCCGTTTTCAGAAAGCCCTCAATGCAAAGGCTCTAGACGCAAATATTGGTGTGAGAGCTAATTCAATCAAGGAAACACTGCATGTTGGTGAAGGGCATATTGAAGAAGGATCAGCCGAGTGGTTCTTGTGGGAGAACAACTCCATTTGGCTCACTCACTTCACACACCATCAGGCTTCCAAGCAGCTCTCAAGGAAACTCAGTTTTCACACTCTATGCTTAGTGCTCTTTGTGTGCCTAGGAATGAAATGAAACTTGGTCAGCATCCCACACAAACGAATGCTCCACATGCGGGTTTCACATGCCACCAACTCCACATTCACAGGCAACTTCAGCGCCACAGCCGTTTTCAGATAGCCCTCAATGCAAAGGCTCTAGACGCAAATATTGGTGTGAGAGCTAATTCAATCAAGGAAACACTGCATGTTGGTGAAGGGCATATTGAAGAAGGATCAGCCGAGTGGTTCTTGTGGGAGAACAACTCCATTTGGCTCACTCACTTCACACACCATCAGGCTTCCAAGCAGCTCTCAAGGAAACTCAGTTTTCACACTCTATGCTTAGTGCCCTTTGAGTGCATTATCTAGGAAAGAACCTGGTAGAGCATCCCACACAAACGAATGCTCCACATGCGGGTTTCACATGCCACCAACTCCACATTCACAGGCAACTTCAGCGCCACAGCCGTTTTCAGATAGCCCTCAATGCAAAGGCTCTAGACGCAAATATTGGTGTGAGAGCTAATTCAATCAAGGAAACACTGCATGTTGGTGAAGGGCATATTGAAGAAGGATCAGCCGAGTGGTTCTTGTGGGAGAACAACTCCATTTGGCTCACTAACTTCACACACCATCAGGCTTCCAAGCAGCTCTCAAGGAAACTCAGTTTTCACACTCTATGTTTAGTGCCCTTTGAGTGCATTATCTAGGAATTAACCTGGCAGAGCATCCCACAGAAACGAATGCTCCACATGCGGGTTTCACATGCCACCAACTCCACATTCACAGGCAACTTCAGCGCCACAGCCGTTTTCAGATAGCCCTCAATGCAAAGGCTCTAGACGCAAATATTGGTGTGAGAGCTAATTCAATCAAGGAAACACTGCATGTTGGTGAAGGGCATATTGAAGAAGGATCAGCCGAGTGGTTCTTGTGGGAGAACAACTCCATTTGGCTCACTAACTTCACACACCATCAGGCTTCCAAGCAGCTCTCAAGGAAACTCAGTTTTCAGACTCTATGCTTAGTGCCCTTTGAGTGCATTATCTAGGAAGGAACCTGGTAGAGCATCCCACACAAACGAATGCTCCACATGCGGGTTTCACATGCCACCAACTCCACATTCACAGGCAACTTCAGCGCCACAGCCGTTTTCAGATAGCCCTCAATGCAAAGGCTCTAGACGCAAATATTGGTGTGAGAGCTAATTCAATCAAGGGAACACTGCATGTTGGTGAAGGGCATATTGAAGAAGGATCAGCCGAGTGGTTCTTGTGGGAGAACAACTCCATTTGGCTCACTCACTTCACACACCATCAGGCTTCCAAGCAGCTCTCAAGGAAACTCAGTTTTCACACTCTATGCTTAGTGCTCTTTGTGTGCATAGGAATGAAATGAGGCTTGGTCAGCATCCCACACAAACGAATGCTCCACATGCGGGTTTCACATGCCACCAACTCCACATTCACAGGCAACTTCAGCGCCACAGCCGTTTTCAGATAGCCCTCAATGCAAAGGCTCTAGACGCAAATATTGGTGTGAGAGCTAATTCAATCAAGGAAACACTGCATGTTGGTGAAGGGCATATTGAAGAAGGATCAGCCGAGTGGTTCTTGTGAGAGAACAACTCCATTTGGCTCACTAACTTCACACACCATCAGGCTTCCAAGCAGCTCTCAAGGAAACTCAGTTTCCACACTCTATGTTTAGTGCCCTTTGAGTGCATTATCTAGGAATGAACCTGGTAGAGCATCCCACACAAACGAATGCTCCACATGCGGGTTTCACATGCCACCAACTCCACATTCACAGGCAACTTCAGCGCCACAGCCGTTTTCAGATAGCCCTCAATGCAAAGGCTCTAGACGCAAATATTGGTGTGAGAGCTAATTTAATCAAGGAAACACTGCATGTTGGTGAAGGGCATATTGAAGAAGGATCAGCCGAGTGGTTCTTGTGGGAGAACAACTCCATTTTGCTCAATAACTTCACACACCATCAGGCTTCCAAGCAGCTCTCAAGGAAACTCAGTTTTCACACTCTATGCTTAGTGCCCTTTGAGTGCATTATCTAGGAAGGAACCTGGTAGAGCATCCCACACAAACGAATGCTCCACATGCGGGTTTCACATGCCACCAACTCCACATTCACAGGCAACTTCAGCGCCACAGCCGTTTTCAGATAGCCCTCAATGCAAAGGCTCTAGACGCAAATATTGGTGTGAGAGCTAATTCAATCAAGGGAACACTGCATGTTGGTGAAGGGCATATTGAAGAAGGATCAGCCGAGTGGTTCTTGTGGGAGAACAACTCCATTTGGCTCACTAACTTCACACACCATCAGGCTTCCAAGCAGCTCTCAAGGAAACTCAGTTTTCACACTCTATGCTTAGTGCTCTTTGTGTGCCTAGGAATGAAATGAGGCTTGGTCAGCATCCCACACAAACGAATGCTCCACATGCGGGTTTCACATGCCACCAACTCCACATTCACAGGCAACTTCAGCGCCACAGCCGTTTTCAGATAGCCCTCAATGCAAAGGCTCTAGACGCAAATATTGGTGTGAGAGCTAATTCAATCAAGGAAACACTGCATGTTGGTGAAGGGCATATTGAAGAAGGATCAGCCGAGTGGTTCTTGTGAGAGAACAACTCCATTTGGCTCACTAACTTCACACACCATCAGGCTTCCAAGCAGCTCTCAAGGAAACTCAGTTTCCACACTCTATGTTTAGTGCCCTTTGAGTGCATTATCTAGGAATTAACCTGGTAGAGCATCCCACACAAACGAATGCTCCACATGCGGGTTTCACATGCCACCAACTCCACATTCACAGGCAACTTCAGCGCCACAGCCGTTTTCAAATAGCCCTCAATGCAAAGGCTCTAGACGCAAATATTGGTGTGAGAGCTAATTCAATCAAGGAAACACTGCATGTTGGTGAAGGGCATATTGAAGAAGGATCAGCCGAGTGGTTCTTGTGGGAGAACAACTCCATTTGGCTCACTCACTTCACACACCATCAGGCTTCCAAGCAGCTCTCAAGGAAACTCAGTTTTCACACTCTATGCTTAGTGCCCTTTGAGTGCATTATCTAGGAATGAACCTGGTAGAGCATCCCACACAAACGAATGCTCCACATGCGGGTTTCACATGCCACCAACTCCACATTCACAGGCAACTTCAGCGCCACAGCCGTTTTCAGATAGCCCTCAATGCAAAGGCTCTAGACGCAAATATTGGTGTGAGAGCTAATTCAATCATGGAAACACTGCATGTTGGTGAAGGGCATATTGAAGAAGGATCAGCCGAGTGGTTCTTGTGGGAGAACAACTCCATTTGGCTCACTAACTTCACACACCATCAGGCTTCCAAGCAGCTCTCAAGGAAACTCAGTTTTCACACTCTATGCTTAGTGCCCTTTGAGTGCATTATCTAGGAAAGAACCTGGTAGAGCATCCCACACAAACGAATGCTCCACATGCGGGTTTCACATGCCACCAACTCCACATTCACAGGCAACTTCAGCGCCACAGCCGTTTTCAGATAGCCCTCAATGCAAAGGCTCTAGACGCAAATATTGGTGTGAGAGCTAATTCAATCAAGGAAACACTGCATGTTGGTGAAGGGCATATTGAAGAAGGATCAGCCGAGTGGTTCTTGTGGGAGAACAACTCCATTTGGCTCACTCACTTCACACACCATCAGGCTTCCAAGCAGCTCTCAAGGAAACTCAGTTTTCACACTCTATGCTTAGTGCCCTTTGAGTGCATTATCTAGGAATGAACCTGGTAGAGCATCCCACACAAACGAATGCTCCACATGCGGGTTTCACATGCCACCAACTCCACATTCACAGGCAACTTCAGCGCCACAGCCGTTTTCAGATAGCCCTCAATGCAAAGGCTCTAGACGCAAATATTGGTGTGAGAGCTAATTCAATCAAGGAAACACTGCATGTTGGTGAAGGGCATATTGAAGAAGGATCAGCCGAGTGGTTCTTGTGGGAGAACAACTCCATTTGGCTCACTAACTTCACACACCATCAGGCTTCCAAGCAGCTCTCAAGGAAACTCAGTTTTCACACTCTATGCTTAGTGTTCTTTGTGTGCCTAGGAATGCAATGAAGCTTGGTCAGCATCCCACACAAACGAATGCTCCACATGCGGGTTTCACATGCCACCAACTCCACATTCACAGGCAACTTCAGCGCCACAGCCGTTTTCAGATAGCCCTCAATGCAAAGGCTCTAGACGCAAATATTGGTGTGAGAGCTAATTCAATCAAGGAAACACTGCATGTTGGTGAAGGGCATATTGAAGAAGGATCAGCCGAGTGGTTCTTGTGGGAGAATAACTCCATTTGGCTCACTAACTTCACACACCATCAGGCTTCCAAGCAGCTCTCAAGGAAACTCAGTTTTCACACTCTATGCTTAGTGCCCTTTGAGTGCATTATCTAGGAAAGAACCTGGTAGAGCATCCCACACAAACGAATGCTCCACATGCGGGTTTCACATGCCACCAACTCCACATTCACAGGCAACTTCAGCGCCACAGCCGTTTTCAGATAGCCCTCAATGCAAAGGCTCTAGACGCAAATATTGGTGTGAGAGCTAATTCAATCAAGGAAACACTGCATGTTGGTGAAGGGCATATTGAAGAAGGATCAGCCGAGTGGTTCTTGTGGGAGAACAACTCCATTTGGCTCACTAACTTCACACACCATCAGGCTTCCAAGCAGCTCTCAAGGAAACTCAGTTTTCACACTCTATGCTTAGTGCTCTTTGTGTGCCTAGGAATGAAATGAGGCTTGGTCAGCATCCCACACAAACGAAAGCTGCACATGCGGGTTTCACATGCCACCAACTCCACATTCACAGGCAACTTCAGCGCCACAGCCGTTTTCAGAAAGCCCTCAATGCAAAGGCTCTAGACGCAAATATTGGTGTGAGAGCTAATTCAATCAAGGAAACACTGCATGTTGGTGAAGGGCATATTGAAGAAGGATCAGCCGAGTGGTTCTTGTGGGAGAACAACTCCATTTGGCTCACTCACTTCACACACCATCAGGCTTCCAAGCAGCTCTCAAGGAAACTCAGTTTTCACACTCTATGCTTAGTGCTCTTTGTGTGCCTAGGAATGAAATGAAACTTGGTCAGCATCCCACACAAACGAATGCTCCACATGCGGGTTTCACATGCCACCAACTCCACATTCACAGGCAACTTCAGCGCCACAGCCGTTTTCAGATAGCCCTCAATGCAAAGGCTCTAGACGCAAATATTGGTGTGAGAGCTAATTCAATCAAGGAAACACTGCATGTTGGTGAAGGGCATATTGAAGAAGGATCAGCCGAGTGGTTCTTGTGGGAGAACAACTCCATTTGGCTCACTCACTTCACACACCATCAGGCTTCCAAGCAGCTCTCAAGGAAACTCAGTTTTCACACTCTATGCTTAGTGCCCTTTGAGTGCATTATCTAGGAAAGAACCTGGTAGAGCATCCCACACAAACGAATGCTCCACATGCGGGTTTCACATGCCACCAACTCCACATTCACAGGCAACTTCAGCGCCACAGCCGTTTTCAGATAGCCCTCAATGCAAAGGCTCTAGACGCAAATATTGGTGTGAGAGCTAATTCAATCAAGGAAACACTGCATGTTGGTGAAGGGCATATTGAAGAAGGATCAGCCGAGTGGTTCTTGTGGGAGAACAACTCCATTTGGCTCACTAACTTCACACACCATCAGGCTTCCAAGCAGCTCTCAAGGAAACTCAGTTTTCACACTCTATGTTTAGTGCCCTTTGAGTGCATTATCTAGGAATTAACCTGGCAGAGCATCCCACAGAAACGAATGCTCCACATGCGGGTTTCACATGCCACCAACTCCACATTCACAGGCAACTTCAGCGCCACAGCCGTTTTCAGATAGCCCTCAATGCAAAGGCTCTAGACGCAAATATTGGTGTGAGAGCTAATTCAATCAAGGAAACACTGCATGTTGGTGAAGGGCATATTGAAGAAGGATCAGCCGAGTGGTTCTTGTGGGAGAACAACTCCATTTGGCTCACTAACTTCACACACCATCAGGCTTCCAAGCAGCTCTCAAGGAAACTCAGTTTTCAGACTCTATGCTTAGTGCCCTTTGAGTGCATTATCTAGGAAGGAACCTGGTAGAGCATCCCACACAAACGAATGCTCCACATGCGGGTTTCACATGCCACCAACTCCACATTCACAGGCAACTTCAGCGCCACAGCCGTTTTCAGATAGCCCTCAATGCAAAGGCTCTAGACGCAAATATTGGTGTGAGAGCTAATTCAATCAAGGGAACACTGCATGTTGGTGAAGGGCATATTGAAGAAGGATCAGCCGAGTGGTTCTTGTGGGAGAACAACTCCATTTGGCTCACTCACTTCACACACCATCAGGCTTCCAAGCAGCTCTCAAGGAAACTCAGTTTTCACACTCTATGCTTAGTGCTCTTTGTGTGCATAGGAATGAAATGAGGCTTGGTCAGCATCCCACACAAACGAATGCTCCACATGTGGGTTTCACATGCCACCAACTCCACATTCACAGGCAACTTCAGCGCCACAGCCGTTTTCAGATAGCCCTCAATGCAAAGGCTCTAGACGCAAATATTGGTGTGAGAGCTAATTCAATCAAGGAAACACTGCATGTTGGTGAAGGGCATATTGAAGAAGGATCAGCCGAGTGGTTCTTGTGAGAGAACAACTCCATTTGGCTCACTAACTTCACACACCATCAGGCTTCCAAGCAGCTCTCAAGGAAACTCAGTTTCCACACTCTATGTTTAGTGCCCTTTGAGTGCATTATCTAGGAATGAACCTGGTAGAGCATCCCACACAAACGAATGCTCCACATGCGGGTTTCACATGCCACCAACTCCACATTCACAGGCAACTTCAGCGCCACAGCCGTTTTCAGATAGCCCTCAATGCAAAGGCTCTAGACGCAAATATTGGTGTGAGAGCTAATTTAATCAAGGAAACACTGCATGTTGGTGAAGGGCATATTGAAGAAGGATCAGCCGAGTGGTTCTTGTGGGAGAACAACTCCATTTGGCTCACTAACTTCACACACCATCAGGCTTCCAAGCAGCTCTCAAGGAAACTCAGTTTTCACACTCTATGCTTAGTGCCCTTTGAGTGCATTATCTAGGAAAGAACCTGGTAGAGCATCCCACACAAACGAATGCTCCACATGCGGGTTTCACATGCCACCAACTCCACATTCACAGGCAACTTCAGCGCCACAGCCGTTTTCAGATAGCCCTCAATGCAAAGGCTCTAGACGCAAATATTGGTGTGAGAGCTAATTCAATCAAGGAAACACTGCATGTTGGTGAAGGGCATATTGAAGAAGGATCAGCCGAGTGGTTCTTGTGGGAGAACAACTCCATTTGGCTCACTAACTTCACACACCATCAGGCTTCCAAGCAGCTCTCAAGGAAACTCAGTTTTCACACTCTATGCTTAGTGCCCTTTGAGTGCATTACCTAGGAATGAACCTGGTAGAGCATCCCAAACAAACGAATGCTCCACATGCGGGTTTCACATGCCACCAACTCCACATTCACAGGCAACTTCAGCGCCACAGCCGTTTTCAGATAGCCCTCAATGCAAAGGCTCTAGACGCAAATATTGGTGTGAGAGCTAATTCAATCAAGGAAACACTGCATGTTGGTGAAGGGCATATTGAAGAAGGATCAGCCGAGTGGTTCTTGTGGGAGAACAACTCCATTTGGCTCACTAACTTCACACACCATCAGGCTTCCAAGCAGCTCTCAAGGAAACTCAGTTTTCACACTCTATGCTTAGTGCTCTTTGTGTGCCTAGGAATGAAATGAGGCTTGTTCAGCATCCCACACAAACGAATGCTCTGCATGCGGGTTTCACATGCCACCAACTCCACATTCACAGGCAACTTCAGCGCCACAGCCGTTTTCAGATAGCCCTCAATGCAAAGGCTCTAGACGCAAATATTGGTGTGAGAGCTAATTCAATCAAGGAAACACTGCATGTTGGTGAAGGGCATATTGAAGAAGGATCAGCCGAGTGGTTCTTGTGAGAGAACAACTCCATTTGGCTCACTAACTTCACACACCATCAGGCTTCCAAGCAGCTCTCAAGGAAACTCAGTTTCCACACTCTATGTTTAGTGCCCTTTGAGTGCATTATCTAGGAATGAACCTGGTAGAGCATCCCACACAAACGAATGCTCCACATGCGGGTTTCACATGCCACCAACTCCACATTCACAGGCAACTTCAGCGCCACAGCCGTTTTCAGATAGCCCTCAATGCAAAGGCTCTAGACGCAAATATTGGTGTGAGAGCTAATTCAATCAAGGAAACACTGCATGTTGGTGAAGGGCATATTGAAGAAGGATCAGCCGAGTGGTTCTTGTGGGAGAACAACTCCATTTGGCTCACTCACTTCACACACCATCAGGCTTCCAAGCAGCTCTCAAGGAAACTCAGTTTTCACACTCTATGCTTAGTGCTCTTTGTGTGCCTAGGAATGAAATGAGGCTTGGTCAGCATCCCACACAAACGAATGCTCCGCATGCGGGTTTCACATGCCACCAACTCCACATTCACAGGCAACTTCAGCGCCACAGCCGTTTTCAGATAGCCCTCAATGCAAAGGCTCTAGACGCAAATATTGGTGTGAGAGCTAATTCAATCAAGGAAACACTGCATGTTGGTGAAGGGCATATTGAAGAAGGATCAGCCGAGTGGTTCTTGTGGGAGAACAACTCCATTTGGCTCACTAACTTCACACACCATCAGGCTTCCAAGCAGCTCTCAAGGAAACTCAGTTTTCACACTCTATGTTTAGTGCCCTTTGAGTGCATTATCTAGGAAAGAACCTGGTAGAGCATCCCACACAAACGAATGCTCCACATGCGGGTTTCACATGCCACCAACTCCACATTCACAGGCAACTTCAGCGCCACAGCCGTTTTCAGATAGCCCTCAATGCAAAGGCTCTAGACGCAAATATTGGTGTGAGAGCTAATTCAATCAAGGGAACACTGCATGTTGGTGAAGGGCATATTGAAGAAGGATCAGCCGAGTGGTTCTTGTGGGAGAACAACTCCATTTGGCTCACTCACTTCACACACCATCAGGCTTCCAAGCAGCTCTCAAGGAAACTCAGTTTTCACACTCTATGCTTAGTGCTCTTTGTGTGCATAGGAATGAAATGAGGCTTGGTCAGCATCCCACACAAACGAATGCTCCACATGCGGGTTTCACATGCCACCAACTCCACATTCACAGGCAACTTCAGCGCCACAGCCGTTTTCAGATAGCCCTCAATGCAAAGGCTCTAGACGCAAATATTGGTGTGAGAGCTAATTCAATCAAGGAAACACTGCATGTTGGTGAAGGGCATATTGAAGAAGGATCAGCCGAGTGGTTCTTGTGAGAGAACAACTCCATTTGGCTCACTAACTTCACACACCATCAGGCTTCCAAGCAGCTCTCAAGGAAACTCAGTTTCCACACTCTATGTTTAGTGCCCTTTGAGTGCATTATCTAGGAATGAACCTGGTAGAGCATCCCACACAAACGAATGCTCCACATGCGGGTTTCACATGCCACCAACTCCACATTCACAGGCAACTTCAGCGCCACAGCCGTTTTCAGATAGCCCTCAATGCAAAGGCTCTAGACGCAAATATTGGTGTGAGAGCTAATTCAATCAAGGAAACACTGCATGTTGGTGAAGGGCATATTGAAGAAGGATCAGCCGAGTGGTTCTTGTGGGAGAACAACTCCATTTGGCTCACTAACTTCACACACCATCAGGCTTCCAAGCAGCTCTCAAGGAAACTCAGTTTTCACACTCTATGCTTAGTGCCCTTTGAGTGCATTATCTAGGAAAGAACCTGGTAGAGCATCCCACACAAACGAATGCTCCACATGCGGGTTTCACATGCCACCAACTCCACATTCACAGGCAACTTCAGCGCCACAGCCGTTTTCAGATAGCCCTCAATGCAAAGGCTCTAGACGCAAATATTGGTGTGAGAGCTAATTCAATCAAGGAAACACTGCATGTTGGTGAAGGGCATATTGAAGAAGGATCAGCCGAGTGGTTCTTGTGGGGAGAACAACTCCATTTGGCTCACTCACTTCACACACCATCAGGCTTCCAAGCAGCTCTCAAGGAAACTCAGTTTTCACACTCTATGCTTAGTGCCCTTTGAGTGCATTATCTAGGAATGAACCTGGTAGAGCATCCCACACAAACGAATGCTCCACATGCGGGTTTCACATGCCACCAACTCCACATTCACAGGCAACTTCAGCGCCACAGCCGTTTTCAGATAGCCCTCAATGCAAAGGCTCTAGACGCAAATATTGGTGTGAGAGCTAATTCAATCAAGGAAACACTGCATGTTGGTGAAGGGCATATTGAAGAAGGATCAGCCGAGTGGTTCTTGTGAGAGAACAACTCCATTTGGCTCACTAACTTCACACACCATCAGGCTTCCAAGCAGCTCTCAAGGAAACTCAGTTTCCACACTCTATGTTTAGTGCCCTTTGAGTGCATTATCTAGGAATGAACCTGGTAGAGCATCCCACACAAACGAATGCTCCACATGCGGGTTTCACATGCCACCAACTCCACATTCACAGGCAACTTCAGCGCCACAGCCGTTTTCAGATAGCCCTCAATGCAAAGGCTCTAGACGCAAATATTGGTGTGAGAGCTAATTCAATCAAGGAAACACTGCATGTTGGTGAAGGGCATATTGAAGAAGGATCAGCCGAGTGGTTCTTGTGGGAGAACAACTCCATTTGGCTCACTAACTTCACACACCATCAGGCTTCCAAGCAGCTCTCAAGGAAACTCAGTTTTCACACTCTATGCTTAGTGCCCTTTGAGTGCATTATCTAGGAAAGAACCTGGTAGAGCATCCCACACAAACGAATGCTCCACATGCGGGTTTCACATGCCACCAACTCCACATTCACAGGCAACTTCAGCGCCACAGCCGTTTTCAGATAGCCCTCAATGCAAAGGCTCTAGACGCAAATATTGGTGTGAGAGCTAATTCAATCAAGGAAACACTGCATGTTGGTGAAGGGCATATTGAAGAAGGATCAGCCGAGTGGTTCTTGTGGGAGAACAACTCCATTTGGCTCACTCACTTCACACACCATCAGGCTTCCAAGCAGCTCTCAAGGAAACTCAGTTTTCACACTCTATGCTTAGTGCCCTTTGAGTGCATTATCTAGGAATGAACCTGGTAGAGCATCCCACACAAACGAATGCTCCACATGCGGGTTTCACATGCCACCAACTCCACATTCACAGGCAACTTCAGCGCCACAGCCGTTTTCAGATAGCCCTCAATGCAAAGGCTCTAGACGCAAATATTGGTGTGAGAGCTAATTCAATCAAGGAAACACTGCATGTTGGTGAAGGGCATATTGAAGAAGGATCAGCCGAGTGGTTCTTGTGGGAGAACAACTCCATTTGGCTCACTAACTTCACACACCATCAGGCTTCCAAGCAGCTCTCAAGGAAACTCAGTTTTCACACTCTATGCTTAGTGCTCTTTGTGTGCCTAGGAATGAAATGAGGCTTGGTCAGCATCCCACAGAAACGAATGCTCTGCATGCGGGTTTCACATGCCACCAACTCCACATTCACAGGCAACTTCAGCGCCACAGCCGTTTTCAGATAGCCCTCAATGCAAAGGCTCTAGACGCAAATATTGGTGTGAGAGCTAATTCAATCAAGGAAACACTGCATGTTGGTGAAGGGGCATATTGAAGAAGGATCAGCCGAGTGGTTCTTGTGGGAGAACAACTCCATTTGGCTCACTAACTTCACACACCATCAGGCTTCCAAGCAGCTCTCAAGGAAACTCAGTTTCCACACTCTATGTATAGTGCCCTTTGAGTGCATTATCTAGGAATGAACCTGGTAGAGCATCCCACACAAACGAATGCTCCACATGCGGGTTTCACATGCCACCAACTCCACATTCACAGGCAACTTCAGCGCCACAGCCGTTTTCAGATAGCCCTCAATGCAAAGGCTCTAGACGCAAATATTGGTGTGAGAGCTAATTCAATCAAGGAAACACTGCATGTTGGTGAAGGGCATATTGAAGAAGGATCAGCCGAGTGGTTCTTGTGGGAGAACAACTCCATTTGGCTCACTAACTTCACACACCATCAGGCTTCCAAGCAGCTCTCAAGGAAACTCAGTTTTCACACTCTATGCTTAGTGCCCTTTGAGTGCATTATCTAGGAAAGAACCTGGTAGAGCATCCCACACAAACGAATGCTCCACATGCGGGTTTCACATGCCACCAACTCCACATTCACAGGCAACTTCAGCGCCACAGCCGTTTTCAGATAGCCCTCAATGCAAAGGCTCTAGACGCAAATATTGGTGTGAGAGCTAATTCAATCAAGGAAACACTGCATGTTGGTGAAGGGCATATTGAAGAAGGATCAGCCGAGTGGTTCTTGTGGGAGAACAACTCCATTTGGCTCACTCACTTCACACACCATCAGGCTTCCAAGCAGCTCTCAAGGAAACTCAGTTTTCACACTCTATGCTTAGTGCCCTTTGAGTGCATTATCTAGGAATGAACCTGGTAGAGCATCCCACACAAACGAATGCTCCACATGCGGGTTTCACATGCCACCAACTCCACATTCACAGGCAACTTCAGCGCCACAGCCGTTTTCAGATAGCCCTCAATGCAAAGGCTCTAGACGCAAATATTGGTGTGAGAGCTAATTCAATCAAGGAAACACTGCATGTTGGTGAAGGGCATATTGAAGAAGGATCAGCCGAGTGGTTCTTGTGGGAGAACAACTCCATTTGGCTCACTAACTTCACACACCATCAGGCTTCCAAGCAGCTCTCAAGGAAACTCAGTTTTCACACTCTATGCTTAGTGCTCTTTGTGTGCCTAGGAATGAAATGAGGCTTGGTCAGCATCCCACACAAACGAATGCTCCGCATTCGGGTTTCACATGCCACCAACTCCACATTCACAGGCAACTTCAGCGCCACAGCCGTTTTCAGATAGCCCTCAATGCAAAGGCTCTAGACGCAAATATTGGTGTGAGAGCTAATTCAATCAAGGAAACACTGCATGTTGGTGAAGGGCATATTGAAGAAGGATCAGCCGAGTGGTTCTTGTGGGAGAACAACTCCATTTGGCTCACTAACTTCACACACCATCAGGCTTCCAAGCAGCTCTCAAGGAAACTCAGTTTTCACACTCTATGCTTAGTGCCCTTTGAGTGCATTATCTAGGAAAGAACCTGGTAGAGCATCCCACACAAACGAATGCTCCACATGCGGGTTTCACATGCCACCAACTCCACATTCACAGGCAACTTCAGCGCCACAGCCGTTTTCAGATAGCCCTCAATGCAAAGGCTCTAGACGCAAATATTGGTGTGAGAGCTAATTCAATCAAGGAAACACTGCATGTTGGTGAAGGGCATATTGAAGAAGGATCAGCCGAGTGGTTCTTGTGGGAGAACAACTCCATTTGGCTCACTCACTTCACACACCATCAGGCTTCCAAGCAGCTCTCAAGGAAACTCAGTTTTCACACTCTATGCTTAGTGCCCTTTGAGTGCATTATCTAGGAATGAACCTGGTAGAGCATCCCACACAAACGAATGCTCCACATGCGGGTTTCACATGCCACCAACTCCACATTCACAGGCAACTTCAGCGCCACAGCCGTTTTCAGATAGCCCTCAATGCAAAGGCTCTAGACGCAAATATTGGTGTGAGAGCTAATTCAATCAAGGAAACACTGCATGTTGGTGAAGGGCATATTGAAGAAGGATCAGCCGAGTGGTTCTTGTGGGAGAACAACTCCATTTGGCTCACTAACTTCACACACCATCAGGCTTCCAAGCAGCTCTCAAGGAAACTCAGTTTTCACACTCTATGCTTAGTGCTCTTTGTGTGCCTCGGAATGAAATGAGGCTTGGTCAGCATCCCACACAAACGAATGCTGCACATGCGGGTTTCACATGCCACCAACTCCACATTCACAGGCAACTTCAGCGCCACAGCCGTTTTCAGAAAGCCCTCAATGCAAAGGCTCTAGACGCAAATATTGGTGTGAGAGCTAATTCAATCAAGGAAACACTGCATGTTGGTGAAGGGCATATTGAAGAAGGATCAGCCGAGTGGTTCTTGTGGGAGAACAACTCCATTTGGCTCACTAACTTCACACACCATCAGGCTTCCAAGCAGCTCTCAAGGAAACTCAGTTTTCACACTCTATGCTTAGTGCTCTTTGTGTGCCTAGGAATGAAATGAAACTTGGTCAGCATCCCACACAAACGAATGCTCCACATGAGGGTTTCACATGCCACCAACTCCACATTCACAGGCAACTTCAGCGCCACAGCCGTTTTCAGATAGCCCTCAATGCAAAGGCTCTAGACGCAAATATTGGTGTGAGAGCTAATTCAATCAAGGAAACACTGCATGTTGGTGAAGGGCATATTGAAGAAGGATCAGCCGAGTGGTTCTTGTGGGAGAATAACTCCATTTGGCTCACTAACTTCACACACCATCAGGCTTCCAAGCAGCTCTCAAGGAAACTCAGTTTTCACACTCTATGTTTAGTGCCCTTTGAGTGCATTATCTAGGAATTAACCTGGCAGAGCATCCCACAGAAACGAATGCTCCACATGCGGGTTTCACATGCCACCAACTCCACATTCACAGGCAACTTCAGCGCCACAGCCATTTTCAGATAGCCCTCAATGCAAAGGCTCTAGACGCAAATATTGGTGTGAGAGCTAATTCAATCAAGGAAACACTGCATGTTGGTGAAGGGCATATTGAAGAAGGATCAGCCGAGTGGTTCTTGTGGGAGAACAACTCCATTTGGCTCACTAACTTCAAACACCATCAGGCTTCCAAGCAGCTCTCAAGGAAACTCAGTTTTCACACTCTATGCTTATTGCTCTTTGTGTGCCTAGGAATGAAATGAGGCTTGGTCAGCATCCCACACAAACGAATGCTGCACATGCGGGTTTCATATGCCACCAACTCCACATTCACAGGCAACTTCAGCGCCACAGCCGTTTTCAGAAAGCCCTCAATGCAAAGGCTCTAGACGCAAATATTGGTGTGAGAGCTAATTCAATCAAGGAAACACTGCATGTTGGTGAAGGGCATATTGAAGAAGGATCAGCCGAGTGGTTCTTGTGGGAGAACAACTCCATTTGGCTCACTAACTTCACACACCATCAGGCTTCCAAGCAGCTCTCAAGGAAACTCAGTTTTCACACTCTATGCTTACTGCTCTTTGTGTGCCTAGGAATGAAATGAAGCTTGGTCAGCATCCCACACAAACGAATGCTCCACATGCGGGTTTCACATGCCACCAACTCCACATTCACAGGCAACTTCAGCGCCACAGCCGTTTTCAGATAGCCCTCAATGCAAAGGCTCTAGACGCAAATATTGGTGTGAGAGCTAATTCAATCAAGGAAACACTGCATGTTGGTGAAGGGCATATTGAAGAAGGATCAGCCGAGTGGTTCTTGTGGGAGAACAACTCCATTTGGCTCACTCACTTCACACACCATCAGGCTTCCAAGCAGCTCTCAAGGAAACTCAGTTTTCACACTCTATGCTTAGTGCCCTTTGAGTGCATTATCTAGGAATGAACCTGGTAGAGCATCCCACACAAACGAATGCTCCACATGCGGGTTTCACATGCCACCAACTCCACATTCACAGGCAACTTCAGCGCCACAGCCGTTTTCAGATAGCCCTCAATGCAAAGGCTCTAGACGCAAATATTGGTGTGAGAGCTAATTCAATCAAGGAAACACTGCATGTTGGTGAAGGGCATATTGAAGAAGGATCAGCCGAGTGGTTCTTGTGGGAGAACAACTCCATTTGGCTCACTCACTTCACACACCATCAGGCTTCCAAGCAGCTCTCAAGGAAACTCAGTTTTCACACTCTATGCTTAGTGCCCTTTGAGTGCATTATCTAGGAATGAACCTGGTAGAGCATCCCACACAAACGAATGCTCCGCATGCGGGTTTCACATGCCACCAACTCCACATTCACAGGCAACTTCAGCGCCACAGCCGTTTTCAGATAGCCCTCAATGCAAAGGCTCTAGACGCAAATATTGGTGTGAGAGCTAATTCAATCAAGGAAACACTGCATGTTGGTGAAGGGCATATTGAAGAAGGATCAGCCGAGTGGTTCTTGTGGGAGAACAACTCCATTTGGCTCACTAACTTCACACACCATCAGGCTTCCAAGCAGCTCTCAAGGAAACTCAGTTTTCACACTCTATGCTTAGTGCTCTTTGTGTGCCTAGGAATGAAATGAGGCTTGGTCAGCATCCCACACAAATGAATGCTGCACATGCGGGTTTCACATGCCACCAACTCCACATTCACAGGCAACTTCAGCGCCACAGCCGTTTTCAGAAAGCCCTCAATGCAAAGGCTCTAGACGCAAATATTGGTGTGAGAGCTAATTCAATCAAGGAAACACTGCATGTTGGTGAAGGGCATATTGAAGAAGGATCAGCCGAGTGGTTCTTGTGGGAGAACAACTCCATTTGGCTCACTAACTTCACACACCATCAGGCTTCCAAGCAGCTCTCAAGGAAACTCAGTTTTCACACTCTATGCTTAGTGCTCTTTGTGTGCCTAGGAATGAAATGAAGCTTGGTCAGTCTCCCACACAAACGAATGCTCCACATGCGGGTTTCACATGCCACCAACTCCACATTCACAGGCAACTTCAGCGCCACAGCCGTTTTCAGATAGCCCTCAATGCAAAGGCTCTAGACGCAAATATTGGTGTGAGAGCTAATTCAATCAAGGAAACACTGCATGTTGGTGAAGGGCATATTGAAGAAGGATCAGCCGAGTGGTTCTTGTGGGAGAATAACTCCATTTGGCTCACTCACTTCACACACCATCAGGCTTCCAAGCAGCTCTCAAGGAAACTCAGTTTTCACACTCTATGTTTAGTGCCCTTTGAGTGCATTATCTAGGAATTAACCTGGCAGAGCATCCCACAGAAACGAATGCTCCACATGCGGGTTTCACATGCCACCAACTCCACATTCACAGGCAACTTCAGCGCCACAGCCGTTTTCAGATAGCCCTCAATGCAAAGGCTCTAGACGCAAATATTGGTGTGAGAGCTAATTCAATCAAGGAAACACTGCATGTTGGTGAAGGGCATATTGAAGAAGGATCAGCCGAGTGGTTCTTGTGGGAGAACAACTCCATTTGGCTCACTAACTTCACACACCATCAGGCTTCCAAGCAGCTCTCAAATAAACTCAGTTTTCACACTCTATGCTTAGTGCCCTTTGAGTGCATTATCTAGGAAAGAACCTGGTAGAGCATCCCACACAAACGAATGCTCCACATGCGGGTTTCACATGCCACCAACTCCACATTCACAGGCAACTTCAGCGCCACAGCCGTTTTCAGATAGCCCTCAATGCAAAGGCTCTAGACGCAAATATTGGTGTGAGAGCTAATTCAATCAAGGAAACACTGCATGTTGGTGAAGGGCATATTGAAGAAGGATCAGCCGAGTGGTTCTTGTGGGAGAACAACTCCATTTGGCTCACTAACTTCACACACCATCAGGCTTCCAAGCAGCTCTCAAGGAAACTCAGTTTTCACACTCTATGCTTATTGCTCTTTGTGTGCCTAGGAATGAAATGAGGCTTGGTCAGCATCCCACACAAACGAATGCTGCACATGCGGGTTTCACATGCCACCAACTCCACATTCACAGGCAACTTCAGCGCCACAGCCGTTTTCAGATAGCCCTCAATGCAAAGGCTCTAGACGCAAATATTGGTGTGAGAGCTAATTCAATCAAGGAAACACTGCATGTTGGTGAAGGGCATATTGAAGAAGGATCAGCCGAGTGGTTCTTGTGGGAGAACAACTCCATTTGGCTCACTAACTTCACACACCATCAGGCTTCCAAGCAGCTCTCAAGGAAACTCAGTTTTCACACTCTATGCTTAGTGCCCTTTGAGTGCATTATCTAGGAAAGAACCTGGTAGAGCATCCCACACAAACGAATGCTCCACATGCGGGTTTCACATGCCACCAACTCCACATTCACAGGCAACTTCAGCGCCACAGCCGTTTTCAGATAGCCCTCAATGCAAAGGCTCTAGACGCAAATATTGGTGTGAGAGCTAATTCAATCAAGGAAACACTGCATGTTGGTGAAGGGCATATTGAAGAAGGATCAGCCGAGTGGTTCTTGTGGGAGAACAACTCCATTTGGCTCACTAACTTCACACACCATCAGGCTTCCAAGCAGCTCTCAAGGAAACTCAGTTTTCACACTCTATGCTTAGTGCTCTTTGTGTGCCTAGGAATGAAATGAGGCTTGGTCAGCATCCCACACAAATGAATGCTGCACATGCGGGTTTCACATGCCACCAACTCCACATTCACAGGCAACTTCAGCGCCACAGCCGTTTTCAGAAAGCCCTCAATGCAAAGGCTCTAGACGCAAATATTGGTGTGAGAGCTAATTCAATCAAGGAAACACTGCATGTTGGTGAAGGGCATATTGAAGAAGGATCAGCCGAGTGGTTCTTGTGGGAGAACAACTGCATTTGGCTCACTAACTTCACACACCATCAGGCTTCCAAGCAGCTCTCAAGGAAACTCAGTTTTCACACTCTATGCTTAGTGCTCTTTGTGTGCCTAGGAATGAAATGAAGCTTAGTCAGCATCCCACACAAACGAATGCTCCACATGCGGGTTTCACATGCCACCAACTCCACATTCACAGGCAACTTCAGCGCCACAGCCGTTTTCAGATAGCCCTCAATGCAAAGGCTCTAGATGCAAATATTGGTGTGAGAGCTAATTCAATCAAGGGAACACTGCATGTTGGTGAAGGGCATATTGAAGAAGGATCAGCCGAGTGGTTCTTGTGGGAGAATAACTCCATTTGGCTCACTAACTTCACACACCATCAGGCTTCCAAGCAGCTCTCAAGGAAACTCAGTTTGCACACTCTATGTTTAGTGCCCTTTGAGTGCATTATCTAGGAATTAACCTGGTAGAGCATCCCACACAAACGAATGCTCCACATGCGGGTTTCACATGCCACCAACTCCACATTCACAGGCAACTTCAGCGCCACAGCCGTTTTCAGATAGCCCTCAATGCAAAGGCTCTAGACGCAAATATTGGTGTGAGAGCTAATTCAATCAAGGAAACACTGCATGTTGGTGAAGGGCATATTGAAGAAGGATCAGCCAAGTGGTTCTTGTGGAAGAACAACTCCATTTGGCTCACTAACTTCACACACCATCAGGCTTCCAAGCAGCTCTCAAGGAAACTCAGTTTTCACACTCTATGCTTAGTGCCCTTTGAGTGCATTATCTAGGAAAGAACCTGGTAGAGCATCCCACACAAACGAATGCTCCACATGCGGGTTTCACATGCCACCAACTCCACATTCACAGGCAACTTCAGCGCCACAGCCGTTTTCAGATAGCCCTCAATGCAAAGGCTCTAGACGCAAATATTGGTGTGAGAGCTAATTCAATCAAGGAAACACTGCATGTTGGTGAAGGGCATATTGAAGAAGGATCAGCCGAGTGGTTCTTGTGGGAGAACAACTCCATTTGGCTCACTCACTTCACACACCATCAGGCTTCCAAGCAGCTCTCAAGGAAACTCAGTTTTCACACTCTATGCTTAGTGCCCTTTGAGTGCATTATCTAGGAATGAACCTGGTAGAGCATCCCACACAAACGAATGCTCCGCATGCGGGTTTCACATGCCACCAACTCCACATTCACAGGCAACTTCAGCGCCACAGCCGTTTTCAGATAGCCCTCAATGCAAAGGCTCTAGACGCAAATATTGGTGTGAGAGCTAATTCAATCAAGGAAACACTGCATGTTGGTGAAGGGCATATTGAAGAAGGATCAGCCGAGTGGTTCTTGTGGGAGAACAACTCCATTTGGCTCACTAACTTCACACACCATCAGGCTTCCAAGCAGCTCTCAAGGAAACTCAGTTTTCACACTCTATGCTTAGTGCTCTTTGTGTGCCTAGGAATGAAATGAGGCTTGGTCAGCATCCCACACAAATGAATGCTGCACATGCGGGTTTCACATGCCACCAACTCCACATTCACAGGCAACTTCAGCGCCACAGCCGTTTTCAGAAAGCCCTCAATGCAAAGGCTCTAGACGCAAATATTGGTGTGAGAGCTAATTCAATCAAGGAAACACTGCATGTTGGTGAAGGGCATATTGAAGAAGGATCAGCCGAGTGGTTCTTGTGGGAGAACAACTCCATTTGGCTCACTAACTTCACACACCATCAGGCTTCCAAGCAGCTCTCAAGGAAACTCAGTTTTCACACTCTATGCTTAGTGCTCTTTGTGTGCCTAGGACTGAAATGAAGCTTGGTCAGTCTCCCACACAAACGAATGCTCCACATGCGGGTTTCACATGCCACCAACTCCACATTCACAGGCAACTTCAGCGCCACAGCCGTTTTCAGATAGCCCTCAATGCAAAGGCTCTAGACGCAAATATTGGTGTGAGAGCTAATTCAATCAAGGAAACACTGCATGTTGGTGAAGGGCATATTGAAGAAGGATCAGCCGAGTGGTTCTTGTGGGAGAATAACTCCATTTGGCTCACTAACTTCACACACCATCAGGCTTCCAAGCAGCTCTCAAGGAAACTCAGTTTTCACACTCTATGTTTAGTGCCCTTTGAGTGCATTATCTAGGAATTAACCTGGCAGAGCATCCCACAGAAACGAATGCTCCACATGCGGGTTTCACATGCCACCAACTCCACATTCACAGGCAACTTCAGCGCCACAGCCGTTTTCAGATAGCCCTCAATGCAAAGGCTCTAGACGCAAATATTGGTGTGAGAGCTAATTCAATCAAGGAAACACTGCATGTTGGTGAAGGGCATATTGAAGAAGGATCAGCCGAGTGGTTCTTGTGGGAGAACAACTCCATTTGGCTCACTAACTTCACACACCATCAGGCTTCCAAGCAGCTCTCAAGGAAACTCAGTTTTCACACTCTATGCTTAGTGCTCTTTGTGTGCCTAGGAATGAAATGAGGCTTGGTCAGCATCCCACACAAACGAATGCTGCACATGCGGGTTTCACATGCGACCAACTCCACATTCACAGGCAACTTCAGCGCCACAGCCGTTTTCAGATAGCCCTCAATGCAAAGGCTCTAGACGCAAATATTGGTGTGAGAGCTAATTCAATCAAGGAAACACTGCATGTTGGTGAAGGGCATATTGAAGAAGGATCAGCCGAGTGGTTCTTGTGGGAGAACAACTCCATTTGGCTCACTAACTTCACACACCATCAGGCTTCCAAGCAGCTCTCAAGGAAACTCAGTTTTCACACTCTATGCTTAGTGCCCTTTGAGTGCATTATCTAGGAAAGAACCTGGTAGAGCATCCCACACAAACGAATGCTCCACATGCGGGTTTCACATGCCACCAACTCCACATTCACAGGCAACTTCAGCGCCACAGCCGTTTTCAGATAGCCCTCAATGCAAAGGCTCTAGACGCAAATATTGGTGTGAGAGCTAATTCAATCAAGGAAACACTGCATGTTGGTGAAGGGCGTATTGAAGAAGGATCAGCCGAGTGGTTCTTGTGGGAGAACAACTCCATTTGGCTCACTAACTTCACACACCATCAGGCTTCCAAGCAGCTCTCAAGGAAACTCAGTTTTCACACTCTATGCTTAGTGCTCTTTGTGTGCCTAGGAATGAAATGAGGCTTGGTCAGCATCCCACACAAATGAATGCTGCACATGCGGGTTTCACATGCCACCAACTCCACATTCACAGGCAACTTCAGCGCCACAGCCGTTTTCAGAAAGCCCTCAATGCAAAGGCTCTAGACGCAAATATTGGTGTGAGAGCTAATTCAATCAAGGAAACACTGCATGTTGGTGAAGGGCATATTGAAGAAGGATCAGCCGAGTGGTTCTTGTGGGAGAACAACTCCATTTGGCTCACTAACTTCACACACCATCAGGCTTCCAAGCAGCTCTCAAGGAAACTCAGTTTTCACACTCTATGCTTAGTGCTCTTTGTGTGCCTAGGAATGAAATGAAGCTTGGTCAGCATCCCACACAAACGAATGCTCCACATGCGGGTTTCACATGCCACCAACTCCACATTCACAGGGCAACTTCAGCGCCACAGCCGTTTTCAGATAGCCCTCAATGCAAAGGCTCTAGATGCAAATATTGGTGTGAGAGCTAATTCAATCAAGGAAACACTGCATGTTGGTGAAGGGCATATTGAAGAAGGATCAGCCGAGTGGTTCTTGAGGGAGAATAACTCCATTTGGCTCACTAACTTCACACACCATCAGGCTTCCAAGCAGCTCTCAAGGAAACTCAGTTTGCACACTCTATGCTTAGTGCCTTTTGAGTGCATTATCTAGGAATGAACCTGGTAGAGCATCCCACACAAACGAATGTTCCACATGCGGGTTTCACATGCCACCAACTCCACATTCACAGGCAACTTCAGCGCCACAGCCGTTTTCAGATAGCCCTCAATGCAAAGGCTCTAGACGCAAATATTGGTGTGAGAGCTAATTCAATCAAGGAAACACTGCATGTTGGTGAAGGGCATATTGAAGAAGGATCAGCCGAGTGGTTCTTGTGGGAGAACAACTCCATTTGGCTCACTAACTTCACACACCATCAGGCTTCCAAGCAGCTCTCAAGGAAACTCAGTTTTCACACTCTATGCTTAGTGCTCTTTGTGTGCCTAGGAATGAAATGAGGCTTGGTCAGCATCCCACACAAACGAATGCTGCACATGCGGGTTTCACATGCCACCAACTCCACATTCACAGGCAACTTCAGCGCCACAGCCGTTTTCAGATAGCCCTCAATGCAAAGGCTCTAGACGCAAATATTGGTGTGAGAGCTAATTCAATCAAGGAAACACTGCATGTTGGTGAAGGGCATATTGAAGAAGGATCAGCCGAGTGGTTCTTGTGGGAGAACAACTCCATTTGGCTCACTAACTTCACACACCATCAGGCTTCCAAGCAGCTCTCAAGGAAACTCAGTTTTCACACTCTATGCTTAGTGCCCTTTGAGTGCATTATCTAGGAAAGAACCTGGTAGAGCATCCCACACAAACGAATGCTCCACATGCGGGTTTCACATGCCACCAACTCCACATTCACAGGCAACTTCAGCGCCACAGCCGTTTTCAGATAGCCCTCAATGCAAAGGCTCTAGACGCAAATATTGGTGTGAGAGCTAATTCAATCAAGGAAACACTGCATGTTGGTGGAAGGGCGTATTGAAGAAGGATCAGCCGAGTGGTTCTTGTGGGAGAACAACTCCATTTGGCTCACTAACTTCACACACCATCAGGCTTCCAAGCAGCTCTCAAGGAAACTCAGTTTTCACACTCTATGCTTAGTGCTCTTTGTGTGCTAGGAATGAAATGAGGCTTGGTCAGCATCCCACACAAATGAATGCTGCACATGCGGGTTTCACATGCCACCAACTCCACATTCACAGGCAACTTCAGCGCCACAGCCGTTTTCAGAAAGCCCTCAATGCAAAGGCTCTAGACGCAAATATTGGTGTGAGAGCTAATTCAATCAAGGAAACACTGCATGTTGGTGAAGGGCATATTGAAGAAGGAATCAGCCGAGTGGTTCGTTGTGGGAGAACAACTCCATTTGGCTCACTAACTTCACACACCATCAGGCTTCCAAGCAGCTCTCAAGGAAACTCAGTTTTCACACTCTATGCTTAGTGCTCTTTGTGTGCCTAGGAATGAAATGAAGCTTGGTCAGCATCCCACACAAACGAATGCTCCACATGCGGGTTTCACATGCCACCAACTCCACATTCACAGGCAACTTCAGCGCCACAGCCGTTTTCAGATAGCCCTCAATGCAAAGGCTCTAGATGCAAATATTGGTGTGAGAGCTAATTCAATCAAGGAAACACTGCATGTTGGTGAAGGGCATATTGAAGAAGGATCAGCCGAGTGGTTCTTGAGGGAAGAATAACTCCATTTGGCTCACTAACTTCACACACCATCAGGCTTCCAAGCAGCTCTCAAGGAAACTCAGTTTGCACACTCTATGCTTAGTGCCTTTTGAGTGCATTATCTAGGAATGAACCTGGTAGAGCATCCCACACAAACGAATGTTCCACATGCGGGTTTCACATGCCACCAACTCCACATTCACAGGCAACTTCAGCGCCACAGCCGTTTTCAGATAGCCCTCAATGCAAAGGCTCTAGACGCAAATATTGGTGTGAGAGCTAATTCAATCAAGGAAACACTGCATGTTGGTGAAGGGCATATTGAAGAAGGATCAGCCGAGTGGTTCTTGTGGGAGAACAACTCCATTTGGCTCACTAACTTCACACACCATCAGGCTTCAAGCAGCTCTCAAGGAAACTCAGTTTTCACACTCTATGCTTAGTGCCCTTTGAGTGCATTATCTAGGAATGAACCTGGTAGAGCATCCCACACAAACGAATGCTCCACATGCGGGTTTCACATGCCACCAACTCCACATTCACAGGCAACTTCAGCGCCACAGCCGTTTTCAGATAGCCCTCAATGCAAAGGCTCTAGACGCAAATATTGGTGTGAGAGCTAATTCAATCAAGGAAACACTGCATGTTGGTGAAGGGCATATTGAAGAAGGATCAGCCGAGTGGTTCTTGTGAGAGAACAACTCCATTTGGCTCGCTAACTTCACACACCATCAGGCTTCCAAGCAGCTCTCAAGGAAACTCAGTTTTCACACTCTATGTTTAGTGCCCTTTGAGTGCATTATCTAGGAATGAACCTGGTAGAGCATCCCACACAAACGAATGCTGCACATGCGGGTTTCACATGCCACCAACTCCACATTCACAGGCAACTTCAGCGCCACAGCCGTTTTCAGATAGCCCTCAATGCAAAGGCTCTAGACGCAAATATTGGTGTGAGAGCTAATTCAATCAAGGAAACACTGCATGTTGGTGAAGGGCATATTGAAGAAGGATCAGCCGAGTGGTTCTTGTGGGGAGAACAACTCCATTTGGCTCACTCACTTCACACACCATCAGGCTTCCAAGCAGCTCTCAAGGAAACTCAGTTTTCACACTCTATGCTTAGTGCCCTTTGAGTGCATTATCTAGGAATGAACCTGGTAGAGCATCCCACACAAACGAATGCTCCACATGCGGGTTTCACATGCCACCAACTCCACATTCACAGGCAACTTCAGCGCCACAGCCGTTTTCAGATAGCCCTCAATGCAAAGGCTCTAGACGCAAATATTGGTGTGAGAGCTAATTCAATCAAGGAAACACTGCATGTTGGTGAAGGGCATATTGAAGAAGGATCAGCCGAGTGGTTCTTGTGGGAGAATAACTCCATTTGGCTCACTAACTTCACACACCATCAGGCTTCCAAGCAGCTCTCAAGGAAACTCAGTTTTCACACTCTATGTTTAGTGCCCTTTGAGTGCATTATCTAGGAATGAACCTGGTAGAGCATCCCACACAAACGAATGCTCCACATGCGGGTTTCACATGCACCAACTCCACATTCACAGGCAACTTCAGCGCCACAGCCGTTTTCAGATAGCCCTCAATGCAAAGGCTCTAGACGCAAATATTGGTGTGAGAGCTAATTCAATCAAGGAAACACTGCATGTTGGTGAAGGGCATATTGAAGAAGGATCAGCCGAGTGGTTCTTGTGGGAGAACAACTCCATTTGGGCTCACTAACTTCACACACCATCAGGCTTCCAAGCAGCTCTCAAGGAAACTCAGTTTTCACACTCTATGCTTAGTGCCCTTTGAGTGCATTATCTAGGAATGAACCTGGTAGAGCATCCCACACAAACGAATGCTCCACATGCGGGTTTCACATGCCACCAACTCCACATTCACAGGCAACTTCAGCGCCACAGCCGTTTTCAGATAGCCCTCAATGCAAAGGCTCTAGACGCAAATATTGGTGTGAGAGCTAATTCAATCAAGGGAAACACTGCATGTTGGTGAAGGGCATATTGAAGAAGGATCAGCCGAGTGGTTCTTGTGGGAGAACAACTCCATTTGGCTCACTAACTTCACACACCATCAGGCTTCCAAGCAGCTCTCAAGGAAACTCAGTTTTCACACTCTATGCTTAGTGCCCTTTGAGTGCATTATCTAGGAATGAACCTGGTAGAGCATCCCACACAAACGAATGCTCCACATGCGGGTTTCACATGCCACCAACTCCACATTCACAGGCAACTTCAGCGCCACAGCCGTTTTCAGATAGCCCTCAATGCAAAGGCTCTAGACGCAAATATTGCTGTGAGAGCTAATTCAATCAAGGAAACACTGCATGTTGGTGAAGGGCATATTGAAGAAGGATCAGCCGAGTGGTTCTTGTGGGAGAACAACTCCATTTGGCTCACTAACTTCACACACCATCAGGCTTCCAAGCAGCTCTCAAGGAAACTCAGTTTTCACACTCTATGCTTAGTGCCCTTTGAGTGCATTATCTAGGAATTAACCTGGTAGAGCATCCCACACAAACGAATGCTCCACATGCGGGTTTCACATGCCACCAACTCCACATTCACAGGCAACTTCAGCGCCACAGCCGTTTTCAGATAGCCCTCAATGCAAAGGCTCTAGACGCAAATATTGGTGTGAGAGCTAATTCAATCAAGGAAACACTGCATGTTGGTGAAGGGCATATTGAAGAAGGATCAGCCGAGTGGTTCTTGTGAGAGAACAACTCCATTTGGCTCACTAACTTCACACACCATCAGGCTTCCAAGCAGCTCTCAAGGAAACTCAGTTTTCACACTCTATGTTTAGTGCCCTTTGAGTGCATTATCTAGGAATGAACCTGGTAGAGCATCCCACACAAACGAATGCTCCACATGCGGGTTTCACATGCCACCAACTCCACATTCACAGGCAACTTCAGCGCCACAGCCGTTTTCAGATAGCCCCTCAATGCAAAGGCTCTAGACGCAATATTGGTGTGAGAGCTAATTCAATCAAGGAAACACTGCATGTTGGTGAAGGGCATATTGAAGAAGGATCAGCCCGAGTGGTTCTTGTGGGAGAACAACTCCATTTGGCTCACTAACTTCACACACCATCAGGCTTCCAAGCAGCTCTCAAGGAAACTCAGTTTTCACACTCTATGCTTAGTGCCCTTTGAGTGCATTATCTAGGAATGAACCTGGTAGAGCATCCCACACAAACGAATGCTCCACATGCGGGTTTCACATGCCACCAACTCCACATTCACAGGCAACTTCAGCGCCACAGCCGTTTTCAGATAGCCCTCAATGCAAAGGCTCTAGACGCAAATATTGGTGTGAGAGCTAATTCAATCAAGGAAACACTGCATGTTGGTGAAGGGCATATTGAAGAAGGATCAGCTGAGTGGTTCTTGTGGGAGAACAACTCCATTTGGCTCACTAACTTCACACACCATCAGGCTTCCAAGCAGCTCTCAAGGAAACTCAGTTTTCACACTGTATGCTTACTGCCCTTTGAGTGCATTATCTAGGAATGAACCTGGTAGAGCATCCCACACAACGAATGCTCCACATGCGGGTTTCACATGCCACCAACTCCACATTCACAGGCAACTTCAGCGCCACAGCTGTTTTCAGATAGCCCTCAATGCAAAGGCTCTAGACGCAAATATTGGTGTGAGAGCTAATTCAATCAAGGAAACACTGCATGTTGGTGAAGGGCATATTGAAGAAGGATCAGCCGAGTGGTTCTTGTGGGAGAACAACTCCATTTGGCTCACTAACTTCACACACCATCAGGCTTCCAAGCAGCTCTCAAGGAAACTCAGTTTTCACACTCTATGCTTAGTGCCCTTTGAGTGCATTATCTAGGAATGAACCTGGTAGAGCATCCCACACAAACGAATGCTCCACATGCGGGTTTCACATGCCACCAACTCCACATTCACAGGCAACTTCAGCGCCACAGCGTTTTCAGATAGCCCTCAATGCAAAGGCTCTAGACTCAAATATTGGTGTGAGAGCTAATTCAATCAAGGAAACACTGCATGTTGGTGAAGGGCATATTGAAGAAGGATCAGCCGAGTGGTTCTTGTGGGAGAACAACTCCATTTGGCTCACTAACTTCACACACCATCAGGCTTCCAAGCAGCTCTCAAGGAAACTCAGTTTTCACACTCTATGCTTAGTGCCCTTTGAGTGCATTATCTAGGAATGAACCTGGTAGAGCATCCCCACACAAACCGAATGCTCCACATGCGGGTTTCACATGCCACCAACTCCACATTCACAGGCAACTTCAGCGCCACAGCCATTTTCAGATAGCCCTCAATGCAAAGGCTCTAGACGCAAATATTGGTGTGAGAGCTAATTCAATCAAGGAAACACTGCATGTTGGTGAAGGGCATATTGAAGAAGGATCAGCCGAGTGGTTCTTGTGGGAGAACAACTCCATTTGGCTCACTAACTTCACACACCATCAGGCTTCCAAGCAGCTCTCAAGGAAACTCAGTTTTCACACTGTATGCTTACTGCCCTTTGAGTGCATTATCTAGGAATGAACCTGGTAGAGCATCCCACACAAACGAATGCTCCACATGCGGTTTCACATGCCACCAACTCCACTTTCACAGGCAACTTCAGCGCCACAGCCGTTTTCAGATAGCCCTCAATGCAAAGGCTCTAGACGCAAATATTGGTGTGAGAGCTAATTCAATCAAGGAAACACTGCATGTTGGTGAAGGGCATATTGAAGAAGGATCAGCCGAGTGGTTCTTGTGGGAGAACAACTCCATTTGGCTCACTAACTTCACACACCATCAGGCTTCCAAGCAGCTCTCAAGGAAACTCAGTTTTCACACTCTATGCTTAGTGCTCTTTGTGTGCCTAGCACTTAAATGAAGCTTGGTCAGCATCCCACACAAACGATTGTTCCACATGCGGGTTTCACATGCCACCAACTCCACATTCACAGGCAACTTCAGCGCCACAGCCGTTTTCAGATAGCCCTCAATGCAAAGGCTCTAGACGCAAATATTGGTGTGAGAGCTAATTCAATCAAGGGAACACTGCATGTTGGTGAAGGGCGTATTGAAGAAGGATCAGCCGAGTGGTTCTTGTGGGAGAACAACTCCATTTGGCTCACTAACTTCACACACCATCAGGCTTCCAAGCAGCTCTCAAGGAAACTCAGTTTTCACACTCTATGCTTAGTGCTCTTTGTGTGCCTAGGAATGAAATGAGGCTTGGTCAGCATCCCACACAAACGAATGCTGCACATGCGGGTTTCACATGCCACCAACTCCACATTCACAGGCAACTTCAGCACCACAGCCGTTTTCAGATAGCCCTCAATGCAAAGGCTCTAGACGCAAATATTGGTGTGAGAGCTAATTCAATCAAGGAAACACTGCATGTTGGTGAAGGGGCATATTGAAGAAGGATCAGCCGAGTGGTTCTTGTGGGAGAACAACTCCATTTGGCTCACTAACTTCACACACCATCAGGCTTCCAAGCAGCTCTCAAGGAAACTCAGTTTTCACACTCTATGTTTAGTGCCCTTGGAGTGCATTATCTAGGAATGAACCTGGTAGAGCATCCCACACAAACGAATGCTCCACATGCGGGTTTCACATGCCACCAACTCCACATTCACAGGCAACTTCAGCGCCACAGCCGTTTTCAGATAGCCCTCAATGCAAAGGC
This sequence comes from Ochotona princeps, assembly GCF_030435755.1. NCBI lineage: Eukaryota > Metazoa > Chordata > Mammalia > Lagomorpha > Ochotonidae > Ochotona > Ochotona princeps. Next base: position 41,830 of record NW_026697580.1, read on the forward strand.
TCTAGACGCAAATATTGGTGTGAGAGCTAATTCAATCAAGGAAACACTGCATGTTGGTGAAGGGCATATTGAAGAAGGATCAGCCGAGTGGTTCTTGTGGGAGAACAACTCCATTTGGCTCACTAACTTCACACACCATCAGGATTCCAAGCAGCTCTCAAGGAAACTCAGTTTTCACACTCTATGCTTAGTGCCCTTGGAGTGCATTATCTAGGAAGGAACCTGGTAGAGCATCCCACACAAACGAATGCTCCACATGCGGGTTTCACATGCCACCAACTCCACATTCACAGGGAACTTCAGCGCCACAGCCGTTTTCAGATAGCCCTGAATGCAAAGGCTCTAGACGCAAATATTGGTGTGAGAGCTAATTCAATCAAGGAAACACTGCATGTTGGTGAAGGGCATATTGAAGAAGGATCAGCCGAGTGGTTCTTGTGGGAGAACAACTCCATTTGGCTCACTAACTTCACACACCATCAGGCTTCCAAGCAGCTCTCAAGGAAACTCAGTTTTCACACTCTATGTTTAGTGCCCTTTGAGTGCATTATCTAGGAATGAACCTGGTAGAGCATCCCACACAATCGAATGCTCCACATGCGGATTTCACATGCCACCAACTCCACATTCACAGGCAACTTCAGCGCCACAGCCGTTTTCAGATAGCCCTCAATGCAAAGGCTCTAGACGCAAATATTGGTGTGAGAGCTAATTCAATCAAGGAAACACTGCATGTTGGTGAAGGGCATATTGAAGAAGGATCAGCCGAGTGGTTCTTGTGGGAGAACAACTCCATTTGGCTCACTAACATCACACACCATCAGGCTTCAAAGCAGCTCTCAAGGAAACTCAGTTTTCACACTCTATGCTTAGTGCTCTTTGTGTGCCTAGCACTGAAATGAAGCTTGGTCAGCATCCCACACAAACGATTGTTCCACATGCGGGTTTCACATGCCACCAACTCCACATTCACAGGCAACTTCAGCGCCACAGCCGTTTTCAGATAGCCCTCAATGCAAAGGCTCTAGACGCAAATATTGGTGTGAGAGCTAATTCAATCAAGGGAACACTGCATGTTGGTGAAGGGCATATTGAAGAAGGATCAGCCGAGTGGTTCTTGTGGGAGAACAACTCCATTTGGCTCACTAACTTCACACACCATCAGGCTTCCAAGCAGCTCTCAAGGAAACTCAGTTTTCACACTCTATGCTTAGTGCTCTTTGTGTGCCTAGGAATGAAATGAGGCTTGGTCAGCATCCCACACAAACGAATGCTGCACATGCGGGTTTCACATGCCACCAACTCAACATTCACAGGCAACTTCAGCGCCACAGCCGTTTTCAGATAGCCCTCAATGCAAAGGCTCTAGACGCAAATATTGGTGTGAGAGCTAATTCAATCAAGGAAACACTGCATGTTGGTGAAGGGCATATTGAAGAAGGATCAGCCGAGTGGTTCTTGTGGGAGAACAACTCCATTTGGCTCACTAACTTCACACACCATCAGGCTTCCAAGCAGCTCTCAAGGAAACTCAGTTTTCACACTCTATGCTTAGTGCTCTTTATATGCCTAGGAATGAAATGAAGCTTGGTCAGCATCCCACACAAACGAATGCTCCACATGCGGGTTTCACATGCCACCAACTCCACATTCACAGGCAACTTCAGGGCCACAGCCGTTTTCAGATAGCCCTCAATGCAAAGGCTCTAGACGCAAATATTGGTGTGAGAGCTAATTCAATCAAGGGAACACTGCATGTTGGTGAAGGGCATATTGAAGAAGGATCAGCCGAGTGGTTCTTGTGGGAGAACAACTCCATTTGGCTCACTAACTTCACACACCATCAGGCTTCCAAGCAGCTCTCAAGGAAACTCAGTTTTCACACTCTATGCTTAGTGCTCTTTTTGTGCCTAGGAATGAAATGAGGCTTGGTCAGCATCCCACACAAACGAATGCTGCACATGCGGGTTTCACATGCCACCAACTCAACATTCACAGGCAACTTCAGCGCCACAGCCGTTTTCAGATAGCCCTCAATGCAAAGGCTCTAGACGCAAATATTGGTGTGAGAGCTAATTCAATCAAGGAAACACTGCATGTTGGTGAAGGGCATATTGAAGAAGGATCAGCCGAGTGGTTCTTGTGGGAGAACAACTCCATTTGGCTCACTAACTTCACACACCATCAGGCTTCCAAGCAGCTCTCAAGGAAACTCAGTTTTCACACTCTATGCTTAGTGCTCTTTATGTGCCTAGGAATGAAATGAAGCTTGGTCAGCATCCCACACAAACGAATGCTCCACATGCGGGTTTCACATGCCACCAACTCCACATTCACAGGCAACTTCAGGGCCACAGCCGTTTTCAGATAGCCCTCAATGCAAAGGCTCTAGACGCAAATATTGGTGTGAGAGCTAATTCAATCAAGGAAACACTGCATGTTGGTGAATGGCATATTGAAGAAGGATCAGCCGAGTGGTTCTTGTGGGAGAACAACTCCATTTGGCTCACTAACTTCACACACCATCAGGCTTCCAAGCAGCTCTCAAGGAAACTCAGTTTTCACACTCTATGTTTAGTGCCCTTTGAGTGCATTATCTAGGAATTAACCTGGTAGAGCATCCCACACAAACGAATGCTCCACATGCGGGTTTCACATGCCACCAACTCCACATTCACAGGCAACTTCAGCGTCACAGCCGTTTTCAGATAGCCCTCAATGCAAAGGCTCTAGACGCAAATATTGGTGTGAGAGCTAATTCAAATAAGGAAACACTGCATGTTGGTGAAGGGCATATTGAAGAAGGATCAGCCGAGTGGTTCTTGTGGGAGAACAACTCCATTTGGCTCACTAACTTCACACACCATCAGGCTTCCAAGCAGCTCTCAAAGAAACTCAGTTTTCACACTCTATGTTTAGTGCCCTTTGAGTGCATTATCTAGGAAGGAACCTGGTAGAGCATCCCACACAAACGAATGCTCCACATGCGGGTTTCACATGCCACCAACTCCACATTCACAGGCAACTTCAGCGCCACAGCCGTTTTCAGATAGCCCTCAATGCAAAGGCTCTAGACGCAAATATTGGTGTGAGAGCTAATTCAATCAAGGAAACACTGCATGTTGGTGAAGGGCATATTGAAGAAGGATCATCCGAGTGGTTCTTGTGGGAGAACAACTCCATTTGGCTCACTAACTTCACACACCATCAGGCTTCCAAGCAGCTCTCAAGGAAACTCAGTTTTCACACTCTATGTTTAGTGCCCTTTGAGTGCATTATCTAGGAATGACCCTGGTAGAGCATCCCACACAAACGAATGCTCCACATGCGGGTTTCACATGCTACCAACTCCACATTCACAGGCAACTTCAGCGCCACAGCCGTTTTCAGATAGCCCTCAATGCAAAGGCTCTAGACGCAAATATTGGTGTGAGAGCTAATTCAATCAAGGAAACACTGCATGTTGGTGAAGGGCATATTGAAAAGGATCAGCCGAGTGGTTCTTGTGGGAGAACAACTCCATTTGGCTCACTAACCTCACACACCATCAGGCTTCCAAACAGCTCTCAAGGAAACTCAGTTTTCACACTCTATGCTTAGTGCCCTTTGAGTGCATTATCTAGGAATGAACCTGGTAGAGCATCCCACACAAACGAATGCTCCACATGCGGGTTTCACATGCCACCAACTCCACATTCACAGGCAACTTCAGCACCACAGCCGTTTTCAGATAGCCCTCAATGCAAAGGCTCTAGACGCAAATATTGGTGTGAGAGCTAATTCAATCAAGGAAACACTGCATGTTGGTGAAGGGCATATTGAAGAAGGATCAGCCGAGTGGTTCTTGTGGGAGAACAACTCCATTTGGCTCACTAACTTCACACACCATCAGGCTTCCAAGCAGCTCTCAAGGAAACTCAATTTTCACACTCTATGCTTAGTGCCCTTTGTATGGCTAGGACTGAAATGAACCTGGTAGAGCATCCCACACAAACGAATGCTCCACATGCGGGTTTCACATGCCACCAACTCCACATTCACAGGCAACTTCAGCGCCACAGCCGTTTTCAGATAGCCCTCAATGCAAAGGCTCTAGACGCAAATATTGGTGTGAGAGCTAATTCAATCAAGGAAACACTGCATGTTGGTGAAGGGCATATTGAAGAAGGATCAGCCGAGTGGTTCTTGTGGGAGAACAACTCCATTTGGCTCACTAACTTCACACACCATCAGGCTTCCAAGCAGCTCTCAAGGAAACTCAGTTTAAACACTCTATGCTTAGTGCTCTTTGTGTGCCTAGCACTGAAATGAAGCTTGGTCAGCATCCCACACAAACGATTGCTCCACATGCGGGTTTCACATGCCACCAACTCCACATTCACAGGCAACTTCAGCGCCACAGCCGTTTTCAGATAGCCCTCAATGCAAAGGCTCTAGACGCAAATATTGGTGTGAGAGCTAATTCAATCAAGGAAACACTGCATGTTGGTGAAGGGCATATTGAAGAAGGATCAGCCGAGTGGTTCTTGTGGGAGAACAACTCCATTTGGCTCACTAACTTCACACAACATCAGGCTTCCAAGCAGCTCTCAAGGAAACTCAGTTTTCACACTCTATGCTTAGTGCTCTTTGTGTGCCTAGGAATGAAATGAGGCTTGGTCAGCATCCCACACAGACGAATGCTCCACATGCGGGTTTCACATGCCACCAACTCCACATTCACAGGCAACTTCAGCGCCACAGCCGTTTTCAGATAACCCTCAATGCAAAGGCTCTAGACGCAAATATTGGTGTGAGAGCTAATTCAATCAAGGAAACACTGCATGTTGGTGAAGGGCATATTGAAGAAGGATCAGCCGAGTGGTTCTTGTGGGAGAACAACTGCTCTC